>NC_056751.1:259773007-259938007 GCF_019279795.1 Protopterus annectens | reverse complement strand
TTAACAGTTGGTTTAGCTCCTGGAAGCATTTGAAGGAGGTATAATGTATATGCCTGGGAGGACATGGTAGACATTCCTAACTACTTTGTCAGGGATGGCCCACACCTGTCCACACAAGGCTTTCATATATATTAGCAAAAACCTTATCAACCCCCATAGCATACCTCTCAACCTCTTAGCACAAGGAATCTGGACAATGTCTTTAATAATGGGGGGCAAAGGCACAAAAATAGGAACAGATTTAAAAAATTGCTGTTCTAAACTTAGAAAGTTTCTAGAATAACAGAATCTGTGTTTGCATGCATTTTCTGAAAGATACGAAGTCTGCAACTGTCATTATTTAGTGACTTCATTCTTCAGTGAGTTGCCAGAAAACCACAAATGTTATGAGGAACAGAACAAAAATATTAAGTGAAAATCTGTACAGTTGAAAGCTGTTCCCCATAGTGCCCTCTTTTAGGTAGATTCAGTCTACAAAAGCTTCTAGTGTAGCAAAACAAAATTCAGAAAACATGAAGGTATTACTGCACAACACAAGGAGCCTAAACATTAAGCTACACTCCCCACAGGCACTCATTACCATAAAATGCATCTGTATGGTTAAAGAATATTGCAAGCACCACCACTGCAAGATTTCAATGCCTACCGTGCGTTCAGGCCTACACCACGAGACAATAGTAAAGGATCGTCTCACCTGGGGTTATACAAGATTTATGCAAAACACAGCAGCCTGGGGATTAAACTACTAAGTCTAGAAACTCAGTGGGACTGCATGGCTAGACAACTAAAAATTCTCATATATCAATAGCCTTATAAGTACCTATGAACCTAAAATATCTAAAAGCTTGGAGTCGCATGACCTAAGTCAGCATAAAGCTGCAGCTGAGAGATCAAGCCAAGCAACTGTGATAGTCAAGAATTCTTAGGCTATGTAAAAAGGATGGTGGGGCAGAAAGGGTTCTTGAAAATTACTTACTGATATTGTAGGAATTAGGAAAGCATCTGGCACTGTGCCACATAAATGGTTTGTAATAAAACTGTACAAGCTCATAGTGACGCACGCATAAAGTGTCAGTATTCATAAAACATTTGCTAAACAATTAGACATGAAAACTTTTAAGAATGTTAATCCATGGGGGTACCACAAGAATTAATACTAGGAGTGGTCATTTCCATTATCTTTATAAGGGCCTTCACAGAAGCCCTGAAACAAATTTTCTTCTTTGCAAATGCAAGATTATGGAATAGTGATGGCGAAAGGGAGGGTAAAGAACTAATGGGAAGACAACTTGGAAGTTTGGAATAATAATATAATATATAGGAGCTTAAATTCAATGCAAAAAGGTATCAAAGTGCATCTGTGATCTAGAAACCCAAGAAAAGATCATACGATTAAAAGAGATGTAGTAGCAATATCAGAAGAATAAGACAAGGACCTGAAGGATCACATCAGCTGAGCAAAAGTAAGTAAACAGTGTGAAAAGGCAGCAACAAAGGTTTCCCAGACATTGAGATGTATATGAAAAGCAGCATCAGTACAGAATGAGTAGTTAATGTTTCTCTTTACAGCCAGTGAGACGATAGCATCTGGGTACTTTGTATGTTTTTACATGCCTCATCAGCATAATTACAGGGACAAGGGAGAGGATATTCAAAAAAGCACAACCAGTATAGTACACAAACAGCATCAGAAGCAGTATATAGAAAAATGAAAATAGCTTAAAATGTGTTGCCTTGAAGAAAGGAGGCAGAGGGGAGCAGAATGAGTATGTGATGTACCGTGAGTGAAAAGGTAGTATCTGAGTAAGTGGCATATTTTAAAATCAGAAATGCATGGGATAAAGAAGACACAGTCTGTGGATATAGTGTTACTGTCTGAGGGAAGACATGAGCATGGTAATGGTTCACAAAATGGTTGCCTGATGTGCTGAGCAGTTTTTATAGATTGGTGACTAAACTGAAGAAGGTATTGATCAGCTTTAAGGCCAGCCTTACATGGCTGGGGTAGATGAACTTTTAGATAAATTAGGAGCTGCAGTTTATAACAGTTTATCTGCCTAGAGAATGTATGCTTCTGAGGTTTATGCCTTATGTTTAGTGTCCCTAGTTGTGTGTATGTCTGTATATAATTTCTTGTTTGTTAGGTTTTAATTTGTAATGTTTTAAGAGCTGAACTGCCCATAACAGTAACACTAGGCTAGTAGTGGCAATTGATAAGTTAAGAGTCTATGGCAGACTGCTTAGCAGAGAAAACTCAATTCCCCTCTATATCTAAATCTTACTGGACCATAATTTAACCTGCATCCTCTAAGTCTGGACACATATGACACAATATTTTTCTACTTTGAATTTTCCTTCTGAGCATATGCTTGAAAATGGCTTGTAAGTCCAAGCAAATACATCTCTCCCATTATTAAATGTAACTAAATCAAGCTGAGACTGTAGATATGCAGATATCTAAATTGTTCACTGTAACATTTCTAATTGTTTACCTCTAAATGGTATTTATCTATCTTGAAAGAGTAAAGTGCCTCTAATGTCCCTTAGGTTTACCTTCTATCACGTCCGTTCCTGTCACCATTAAGTTCACCTGTCTGACAAACATGCAAAACTGTACCATGATTCATTCATCTTAAGGCACAAAACAATTTCTAATGACAAATTACTGCTTAATAGCTGCCTCCTTGTCTGTGAAAAATCTTATGAAAATTGTACATCTGTTTGCTATCTATGAAAGCAAATGCTTTCTGCACAGTCTGTAACATCCACAAATTATCTGTGAGTGGTGTAATGTGTGCAACAAACTGCAGATATTTATTCCATATTTGTGTTGTGTTTTTCTCCTTGCCTTTTTACGCAACTTTTAAAACTTTTCTTCCCAGTTCTTTACTGAAAAAATGGCATATAGACATTTTGGCAATCAAAAATTTGTAAGAGCAATAACAATGAAGAACACATAGTAACCTGTAAATTGATGGATGCTTATGTTACGTATTTATTAATTAACAATGGGTCCATAATGTGTAGAGAGAGAAAGAACTTTATTTGGTTTTACTTTAAAATATCTTTTTCTTCTGGCGTTGCTTTAACTACTGCATTTTTTGAAATGAGCACTAGATGGCAGCACAATGCCATTAAAAAGGCTCCCTTAACTGCTTCAGATAACCTCTTTCTTTTAGCAGTTATCTCTTAATTTTTGCACTCTTTTTTTGCAGTCTAAACTGATGAAATTTTGCTATAGCACAGAGGCTGTAATGCTTCTGTGGACTGCTTTCAAAATGAATATTAAACAGTACTGTAGATGTTGACTTATGGTGTAGAAATAGGAAATTAAAGAATCCGCAAATCATTATACTAAATTAGTTGAATGCATTAGAAATTCGTTGAACAGAAGACAGTAAAACTTGACTTTTACTGGCACGCAAATGCATTTTTAAACCTCACATGAAGGAAGGATATTGTTCAGAAATTTGTTTCATATATTACAGGTTATGAGCTTGGTGTATGATTGTTTGCCTAGGTTTAAACTTTCAAAAATGTCTAGCTTGCACCACAAATACAGCAATGTGTGTCAGTTTTAGAATCATGGAGACATAACACAGCACACTGCACGTCTAGGCATTCATTGCATGCCTTCAAAGATTGTCATTGAACTGTTGATTTAAAATGTTAACTGTGATGTATATTCTAGTTACTAGCTAAATTTTTGCTTTGAATTATTAGCAGTGAGGTTGGACCCCCCCCCCCATTAATGTAGACAAGAGATTTTGTTTTAACAAATAAGGAGCACCTGTTCTACCTAGTTAAACCAATCAGTTTGACTTCACTTGTATGGTTCTTTTCTGATAACTGTAACTTATAGTTTCCCCTTCTTTTCTGTTTTATTAAAATGATTGATTGCTCAATTTGACCTGTTTCTAACTGGAATTTAGAAACATTGGCCACATTGTAGTAAGCAATTTTGCATGATAAGTGGCTATGCATATGGTGTTCATGATTCAGAGATGCATTTACAGCTAGTAGTGAATGCTGAGCAGCAGATTTGCCTATGATATATGCTAATGGCTGTATAAACAGATTTTGAGTTGTTGTTGAGTCTTTCAGCTTTTTCCCGGTTAGGGGTCACCACAGCGGAACTCCGGTCCGCTAATGATTGGCAGTAGATTTTTACGTGCCGACTTGCCGGGCCTGATGCACAACCTTCAACGAAGGAACGCCCATTCATGCATGTCGCCACACAGAAGACGCTCTAACTGAGAATCGAACGGGACGTCTTACTGTGAGGCGACAACGCTACCGCAGCACCACCACCGCAGTCTATAAACAGATTTTGAGTAACAGTATTAAAATGAGAGGTGCCGTGTATGTATATTTAGTAAACCAAGATGGAGGAGCAATTCAGAAACATAAAAATAATGCAAAGAGGCATTATAACAATAGTGGTGTTGATGCAGCAAAATCATCATGTTCGTGGTGAGGAAATATAGAAAAATGTTGGGGGTTGCCAGAGTGTTAGTTAATATGTATATGTAACAAGCTATTATTGCTGCTGTGAGACACAACAGCATGCATCATTTCACTTAGAGGCACTGTGTCATCTGAGCATGTTTAGTTTTTCATGGACTCCACAACACCAGCATTGTGAACTAGTACCATGTAGATAAGAACACAATGCAGGCCCTTGTAAATGTGTTGACCTCATCTGAAGGCCTGTAGGTATTGTGGATTACCTATCCCAATGGATATCAAGCTATGTGTGGCTTTACATATATTAGCTGCAGGGATCTTTCAATGGCCAACTGGGGACACAGTGCAGGGTACATTTCAAGTGTTTGCCTCAATAATAAGTAATCAGTTTCTTGATACCATGCTGCAGCATGTGAGGGAGCAGATATGGTTTACCTGTATCCCAGAGGAGACAGCCAGCACCATGTGGGGTTTCTATGATATAGCACATTTCCCTGAAGTGATATGGGTCATAGAATACACCCACTTTGAAATAAAGCCCCCACCTGGTGACCTAGGAAGTAGGTATGTAAACTGTAAACTGTATCACTCCATTAACTACCAAGTGATCTGTAATGCACAGGGTATCATTTACAATGTGTTTACAGGCCTTTCAGGTAGTTATCATGACTCACACATATGTCACATGTGACTTCTGCCAATGGTTTATGATGAATGACTTCACTCAAGGGTATCTTATTGGTGATACCAGATTTGCCCTGGCTGATGACATCTATAATAAATCCACAGAATGAGACTGGCCAGGGATGTGTGTGTGTGTGTGGGGGGGGGGGCGGGGGATGTGAGGGTGTTTATGTGAGTGTGTGTTTGTGGGAGTGTGTGTTTATGTGAGTGTGTGCATGTCTGTTGGGGCACAGCCAAAGCAGTAGTTGTAGCATTGCAGTTAGATCTACTGGACAGGTGAAGAACATGCAGTCAGGTGATTGGGCATGTAATGCATGCCCTTACCCACCTTTTGCCAGATGTGCCACTGCTATGACTTACCATGATGACCCCAGGGACAGCCTGTCCAGCCTGTATGCACCTCCACAATTGATGCTGCTACTGTGGAAGCACTAGTTATGTGTGGCTGTGACCTTAGCTGTCCATGGCCTTGGTGGTCACCATCTATGAAGTTAGCACTGGACTGGATGCATGGATGGCACCTTCTCAACACCATATAAGGACAATGCATGTGCCAGTATGTGATTCAATCTTGCAAAGCAATCACACATATGGGATATGCACTTCCAGAAGTCATCTCTTATGCACTGCATTATTTGTATCTACTCAGAAATGGCTGTGGTGGTACTTACCTGTTCTTCCACAATGGTCCTGCACATACATTTGGTTGTGTCCATTGACAAAGTTAGTTCAGGGGGAGGGTAGTACCCATGTCTCTGACAAGCACCAGTACATACTCCATGTGTCCATTCCTCACCGTATGGGGTTTGTGGCAGACACTGAAGATCAGTCCATAGAGGGTATCACAGTGCCCTGATTTGGAGTGTCTGCAGTAACCTGTCCTCCTTGTGTGGTGTGTGACTGTTGGGTGTCTGCAGGCATAGAGACTGTGTCCATGGTCTTTGTTAGGGATGCAATGGGCACACACCCTGTGTCCAACACACACTGTACTCCCTGATTATGCCAGCTGATCACTGCTGTTATCAATCAGAGGCAGATAATCTTCCAACATCAGGCAGTGGAAATTTTATGGTGCTGCTGCAAAATAGAGATTCATCTATGAAAACAGCAGAGCACAAGGCCCAGCATAAGTATAACCTACCAAGTCTAACATACTCCCAATGCAGATGAAATATTACAGTGCCAAGCAACAGTGCAGGAAAATGACTTAACTCACAGGTGCCCTTGGTAGTTGTACAACTGATGTTTTTATATTACCTGAAACACACAATGTTACTGTGATATACAGTGAGTAGCCACCCAGTGGATGGTAATCATAGGGTAAAACAGGAATGGTAATACCTACCTAGGACATCTTCAATGGATATTTTAGGGGCACACTGCAGCTTGGCACCAATGTCCAACATCACATAGTGGGACTTTGAGACGAAGGATGCTGAGCCTCTGCCAGACACCAGAAACTCCTCCATCCCTGTAAGAGGTGGATCAATAGACAGACCAGCTCCTATCACCCTACCCTCCTGTGCAAGGTGCATAGCACATTTTTTTGAATGGAAAATGTTGATGGCCCTAAGCCACACTTGTTTATAATTGCTCTTCTGGTCACCAGTGGTATTGATGTTCACCACAAAATGCTGACATGCACGGTCTTGGTAGGGCCAGTGAGCAGCATCCTGCCCAAAGAGCTGGAGATGAAAAACCTGCATTAGCACCTCATTCTCGGCATCAGAGAATTTGCTTTAATGTCTTCTATTATTTGTAGAGACCTCACATTTCCATCAGCTTTGCTTGCCAGGCAAATTGCTCTGGATAAAAAAAAAAATAATCATACAAGTCTATGCATACCCTTCCAACATTGTCATGCCTGCAAGCACCATTGCAATTAATCCCACTCCCCCTCACCAAAAAGACACAACACACATAGGCTTACAACTTGCAAGTGCATGAGTTATCCGTCCCAAAAACCAAACACATCTGGTATATGCTTATCCTATACACCTGCAAAGATATGTACTATCCATTCCCATCTCAGGGTTAGCCTACTTCCTGTGAGACATATACTGCACAGTTCCTGTTATGTGTCTCAGTAACAGTGACATCCCTTGTGCACTGTCTTTTAGGGTCTGTTACTATTCTTTCTCTCTAAACAAAGTTCTCACAGCTACTACCATAAATTCTCTTACCACATATTTGCAAGAATGAATATTGATGTACCCATATTTACAAGTAGTACTGGGAAAGAATGTGCATATACTTTCAGCAGCTTGGAAATCAGTGCTCCATAGTCTGCTTTCCTGAAACCACCTGTGGCTTGTTTCCTAGTTTAAGCTCTACAAATTCTTCTGTAGAGCATTGAGGCTCTCTGTAGCCCATTTGTGCTTTTATCATGCAGATTCAGTCCTCTAGGCACTGTGATTATGCAAATGAGGATGTAATGCCTGAATGTTTCTGCTTTGGTCAATGTGCACGTTGCACCAATTAGTAGACCCTCAGGGAAAGTACTGCATGGTGTCATGCACAAGTCTGCACAGGCCTGCACACGAGAGGCACAACACATATGCTCAGGAGTGTGGGAAGGGATTGCAATTTCCACGCAGTTTCCAGCCTTAACCTTTGAAGGCTGGAGTCGCCCTAGAGTAGAAATGCTGTTATTGTCAAAGTATTAGTAATGCTGCCCAACAATGAATGCCATGTTTCACACCTCCAGTACTTTATTGCACTACTTCAAAACTGATACCATCTTTTATCAGCCCTAACACTGACCACACTACTGAGTTACCCACCATTGCATGGCAAATATCACAATGGAAAATTGGCATGGCCATGAGATGTCAGCCATTATTCTCTAGCTGGGTTCTTACAGAATACCTGCTGCTTCTGGGGGCGCTGAGACCTGCAGGGCACCCCAATAGCCCATTCAAGAAACTAAGATCTTTCTTTACCTGTTTCATATGAACACCATGAGTGTTTGCTGGGGCTTCGTATTAAGGCTCCCAGTAAAAGGTGGATGACTTGCACTGTCTCATTAGTTCAGTGATGGAGGTCACTGATATACCACGGACTGGCAAGTAGTGCAGGCACCACTACAGTGACCTGAAGTGGCATCATCCATGCCTTCTTCACTGAAGGGAAGAAGAGGTTGATTAGAGAGCTCTGGAAGTGAGAGCTGAAGATAGGTATTGTGTCACCCTGCTGTAAGTATAACATTTTATTTCCTTTCACATGTTTTGTGCCACTGTCAATTTGGATTGTAGTGTACTAATTTGTTTGTTGATTCATAGCTCCTTAGAGCATTGCAGATAACAGGAAATGATATCAAGGGAAGATGCAATACTTATCTAGGTGCAAGGGTGAAAGGGTGAGTATATCTGTTTTTCTCACTGTACTAAAATGAAAAGGTATGTATGTATATATATATATATATATATATATATATATATATATATATATATATATATATACACACACACACACACACACACACACATATATGTATATATATATATATATATATATATATATATATATATATATATATATATATATATATATATATATATTTTTTATTTATTTTACATTTCTTGACCGGGATAGTCTGACTAGATTTATGTCCATTTTCAGCAGAGGCCCGGGGAGAAAAGCTCCAAGGTAAGCAGATACAATAAAAACAATGAAAACATATTACAAATATGGTATAGACAAAGAATACATAAGGAAAAATGAATAGACAAGTATATATATATATATATATATATATATATATATATATATATATATATAAAACACATTTAGAAATAATATAGTCAGATACTGATGTATATGTTTATGTGTAGATGTATTTATACAGATGCAGAAAAAGTAATAGACTGTGTAAGTATTCTATTACAAAATATTTATACCTCAGTACATAGTTGTTTATATATTTGTTGTTAGGGTCACCTTGTAGTTGCTTGACACAAAATTAAACATTTATACATTTTTGGTAGCTTCACTGTGAGGACGATAGTCTACTTGCCCCTATTTCCTAGTCATCTATCTGCTAGCTGTACCAAATGACCATTGAAAGGTATCGGTAGTATACTCCATTAGCAGCTGCTTGATAATGTGTTTTTAGTACTGATGCCAACAGATGATTTTCACACATACCCTTTATGTGGTAGGGTCACACAAATACCTATCCTGAATCTGAAACACGTGTGGGGGTCCTATCAAAATGATTTTTACATGCCTGCATATCACAGTTATGTAAACTATTTTAAGAATACTGACACACCTATATACAAGTCTATATACACATATCTCTCAGTGTAAAGCAGACTTTTCAACACACACTCACCCTGTGCATTACAAGGCATCTGCATTCTGTTTGCTAGTAATGCTACTGCCATGATGGCTTAACATGTAGCACACTTATTTTCATGGATCAAAGTCTGTAGGTTATGAGTTCAAATCACACAGCAGGTACTTTTCTATCATGACTGTGCTCAGATAAATGGGAGGGGGACCTTGGCTATCACAGTGTAGTTACCTACATTCATGTGAAGGATCCATTCCTGTTATAGGCATTGGTGGGTATCCTAGTTATAATGCAGTTATTTCTGATGTTAGACACATTGCTGAGAATATGTAACTGTAGTTAAGTTTATGTTTATATTTCTCTCTCCCTTCGTTGCTATCCTTTCTGTGTATTGCATTTTTTTGTTGTTTGCTTTTTTATTTCTCTCCATTTATTTTCTTTTTATACAGCCAGAGCCACAGCAGCACCTATAATTCCACCCCAGCCCACTGGTTCTCAACTATCAGCACCATCTCAGGCATCTCAAGCAACAGATGCCAGGGCAGACACATAAGCAACATCTGGGGAGATGGAGTCTGATAGGCTGGCATGACTTGCCTTTGGGTAGGGGTCTGCTTTGGTTTCCTTTTTGTGGTTTTGCCAGATGTGAGGACTGTGGTCCAGAGGAGTGAGCTTGCTGAGGTGGTTAGGGGGGGCTAGTTGACCATCACATAGAGGTTCACATCAACTGCCTACAGAGCTTCTAATGTAACATACAGAGCCATGTCCCTGTCTCACATTACCAATAACATAAATATGGTGGGGTGAGAGGGGCAACTGCCCTGGGTACAAAGTGTTGGGGGATACCATCAGCCAATACTAATATCTCTTTAATGCAATACCAGCTCTTAAAAGCCAGTATTGCATTTACATTCAAACTTGAGTGCTGTAGCAATCTATGTATGGTCTAAATTGTAGCAAGCAGTTAGTACAGTTTAAAAGTAAAACAAAATTAATTTTTTGTAACTGAAAGCTAAGAGCTGTAGCGCTCCATGCAGTCAGGGTATAAACTGTAGCAACTGTTTGCTACATTTGTAGCAAGCAGTTTACTACAGTTTAAAAAGAGAAACTTTATTTTAATTAAACTGTATTGAAGGGGGGTCAGGGCAAGGCACAGAAATAGGACCTGAATGGGTAGGGTGGGGGTGAGGTGTGTGTTGTGCATCTAGACACCTATTTGGTATAGCAGTAGAAGGAATGTCTGTATTTCTGTTGTTGCTCTTCAATGAAAGAGCTGGGAGGGTGTGTATGGATATAACTGTGATAAGCCAATCCCTACAACACAGCTATTGGGTCATTACAGTCCGTGAAGTTTTTTTCTTTTTTTTTTTTGTGGCACTTTAGTGGAAGAGCTGGGGTGGTGGTGTGGATCTAAGTGTAATAACTTGATTGCTACACTTGAGCTGAGGGGATGTGACAGTGGTTCATGGTACAGGCACAGAGTGCTAGCTGAGCCAGATCAACATCTCAATAGCGAGAGTGCCTAGGGTGAAGTTTGATGTCTCACTGAGTCTCCACCAGGCAGGGTGGCATTTTATAATATTCCCTATCGTGGTGTTCCCTTCCATTTTGTGTCTCAGCCCATCCTTGTTTGTTGCACTGTCCTATCAGCCACAGTTGTCCTCCTTCTGCTTGACGTCTCCCTGCTCATTTCTTTCACTTTTGCCTTATGTTGCTCCCTCTGCTTGTTCCCCATTTTTCATTACCTTTCTAGAATTCCATTTCCTCCCTTTAGTTTGGTTAAAAACAGATATAAGCACTACTATAATGGACGTCCTCATTACCTCTTTTGAGTGCACTTGATTGCTCCAGTCCAAGCCTCATTGTTGAGGTGAATCCATGTGCCGTATTCACTGCTGTTCCTTGTCTTTTACTGCAGCTTCAAATCAGGGGTGTGCGCACTCAGTGCAGTCCCAACTGCAGCTGTGAGATATTTAATAAGTTCCTCTTTTCAGATTACGTTTCTCTGCCAAGTCTTTATGAGCTCTGGGCCTTGCTGTATATACTAGGTAAACAGTGGCAGGCTGGCCATGGCCACAATCACTATGTTTCTGAGTTTCAGGGCCTGTCTCATTTAAATGGCTAACATCAGAGAGTGCAAGAGGTTTAATCTTTTCTTAGTATCACAACAGAATAAAGCAAATTAAAGGAGGTGTGTCCTTAGGCAAGCCTAATACATATTTTCTTCTGGCTCATAATGTTGCTTTTTAACTGTATACTGTCTTCTGCTTTCCTTCCATAACATTTTAACTTTTTGAATCTAGTTTTTCTGAGATAAAGAGTAATGAGACTCTTAAATTCTTAGGAATCCTGTATTTTCATGCTGTTCTAATAAATCTGATATTTAAACTCTGTCTTGGAGGTTGAATACTTATTCTCATTTATAATGGGTCTACAGATCAGTCTTAATCTACACATGTTGAATTTGTAGCCATATATGGAATTTTTAACCATGTGATGATGATATAGTTATGGTTCTGCAATTTCACAATACCAGTGTGTGCTACTTAGATTGTATTCAGATAATTTGTTTGCAGATGGCAAAATCAGAGCTAAAAATTATCCCCTAACTAGCCCATTTGTACTGTCAACAAATTATTAAAATAAACAAATAAATAAATAAGTAAATTCTGGGGCACCATGGATGAAGTATCAGTAGTCAAAACATAAAGCTGTTAACCCTGTTTATAATTTTTTGATATGTCTACGCCTGGGGTACTAATGCATTTCTGGAGACTGTTCTTTGTTAAGACATAAGAGAGAGAGGTAATTCATGGGAAGGCTATAGACAATGTCAGGGGTTTACAGAAGATGCAAAATATACAGTGACTAGCACAGCTTAACGTATATTTTCAAGACAAAGAACCATCTTTGACAGAAAGAGAGAACTACTAGTAAAGATGTAGATTCATTTTGAGAATATAAGTTAAGAAATAGTGATATTGCAAAGTAACAGTATTAGATGATTAGAAGGAAGGACAAAAAAAACAATATATTATCTAGGGGTTTAGGGGAAGACTACCATCATGGGAAGCTCGATCTGGTAGTACAAAAAAATCTTTAACCAAGTGGCCAGTCCTGCCAAAGCACTTTCATCATGTGTAAAGGACTGACTACACAGAGCTGCATCCCCTTCTTCAGGGTCATTCTCAGGCCAGCAGACACTTTTCTATTCTGCTGGCTGCTAGAAAATAAAATCAATTATTTAGCAAGGCTATAATCCCCCACATTACTGCATATTTGCACAAAAAAGTGAGAACAGAAAGATTCAATGTGGTGCCCAAGATACAGCCCATAATACAGCATGGCATCACATTCTAAATGACTTATCCAACAGCTATATATTTTCCTGCAACATCACTGAATAAAAAGCTTCAAACAATATCAACTATTAAAGATTTGTAAACAACAAAAAAAAGAATAACAGTGAATTTTATGCATACATCTTTTTTTATTATGAATAGTGACTTGCATTTATCATGGTCTAATAGGTTTTCTCTTCTAAGGATGACTTTTATAGAGGTTACCATCACTTTAAGAACAGGAATTGCTGTTACTGGGGTCTCAACTGCATGTTAAGAAGGTCATGTATATTACCTTATGGCACAAGTGTTTCACTAAATATATTCGCCTACAAAAATAGTTATTCAGGATCTGTTTACACTGTCTTGGTTTTTTATAATTTTATGGCTAGATAGTGAAGTTTTACAGGTGCTCACCAATTTATAAGCTATAGCAACTCATTATTCAACAAAGTGCCTGCCCTTTGTTTCCGCTTGTTTGCTGTGACTGCTCTTCCCAAGGCATCTATAATGTTAGTGGGAGGTAAAGGTTTACTCTGTAACTTACAGATGCTGTTCAGAATGGCTGCATCTGTAGATGTAGACCACATTTGTCAGGAAAGCCTTGGATGGCTGAGAAATCTTATCCCAGCAGCTTGCCTAGGTGCAACAGGGGTGCAGTCATAGGTTCATAGGTAGGTACTAGGCTATCTGCCCAAAGGCGTTTATAAGCCTAGCCAAAATGTTTTGGCTTTTGCCGCCCCCTCAGATTACTTCCCTGTGCCTCTGTCCAGCACAGCCACTGAAGTGATCCCCGGGGTAAACTTTCTGTTTCCCATTAACTCGTCAAGGTTTCTCTTGAAGAGTGTTAGTGAGGAGCTCTGCCTAATGTAGATTGGAATCTTGTTCCAGAGCATGGGAAGTCTCTGGGACAGGTATCTATGCCTCCAGCATGTCCTATTTATTGTTGTGGTGAGGTTTAGATCCCTAGAGCATGTGGCTTGAGGGGATATGGTTTTCTTTAGGTGGAGGCATGTCCATCAATTCTGGGTTGGACATGGCCTTGTATGTCAGGCAGAGATCACCTCTGAGTAGGTGGTATGAAACTGAGTACAGCTGGAGTTTCTTCAGTCGAGCTGCATAGGGCATCTGTTTGAGACCAGTGATCCTCTTGGTGCGGTACTTCTGTGGTCTTTCCAGCTGTTGCAGGTGTCTTGTAAGGTACATCCCAAATGGGGCGTTGTACTCTATGATGGGTCTGATGAGTGATGTGTAGAGGGGCACAATGACCTCTTTTGATCTGGATGCAAACCCTTTTGTGATTAGGTGGGCCACATAGAAGGATTTTCCAACCACTCTGGCAATGTGATTATCAAAGGAGAGATTACTATCTTCTTGGGTCCCTAGATCCCTTATTTCGTCTTCTGTATTTAGAGGGCTACCTCCTATGTGGTAATTTGTGGGTACTTTGTTTTTTTCCAAAGGGGATGACTATGCACTTTTTGGCATTTAGCTTCAGGCCATGGTTTTGACACCAGGTATCTGTCTCAGTGAGACCCTTTTGGAGGATGTCTGTGTCACCAGAGAGTCAGTTATAGCCCCTAGTTTGCAGTCTGTGAACTTGGTTAGCCATAGTCCTCCTCTGCTTGCCTGTACCTCTGAGAAGTATATGCTGAACAGGAGGGGTCCTAGGACTGAGCCCTGGGGAACGCCACTTGTAACCGGTTTAGAGTCAGACCTAACTCCTGCAACTCTTACCATGTGGGTTCTGTCCATGAGCCAGTTGGCAACCCATCTCGTAATGTAGGGGTTTATGTTCAGGCTGATGAGCTTGTCTATAATACCAGAATGGGGAATGGTGTCAAAGGCCTTTGCGAGGTCTAGGTAGGCTGTATGGACCACCTTTCCCTCATCTATAGCCTTGGTAACTGTCTCAAAGAAGTCCACCAGGTTTAGGAGGTATGATCTGCCTTTAACAAAGCGAAACTGGATAGGGTCCAGTGTTTGCAGGTTCCCAAAGTCTCTGTTAATTAGATCCATGATGATGCACTCCATAGCCTTGCAGACCAAGCTAGTCAGGCTTATAGGGCGATAGTTCCCGGGGTCTGTTGTGGCTCCACCTTTGTGGAGTGGAATAACCCTTGCTGTGTGCCACTTTATGGGCAAGTAGCCTGTGGAGAGGCTGAGTTTGACAGTGTGTTTAGGTGAGGGGTTAGTTCAACTTTGAGCTCATGTATGACGCAGCCTGGGACACCATCTGGTCCCATTGATGCTGTGTTTTTGGCTTTGGAGAGGGCTGTTTTAACCTGAGTGTCTGTGATTTCAGGGGCACTACATTCTTCTGGTATGGTTATGGGCCCTTTTGGGGGTGAGAGGAGGTGAAGTTTGCACTGAGCCTGTCTGCCAGGATGTTGGTGATATTGGTCGGTTCAGTGTATTTTGTGCCATTCTGCACTAACTCTGAGCAGATGTGGGAATTGCCACTTAGATTCTTGACATAGCTAAAGAATGCCTTGTGGTTATCTTTGGAGTCCTTGGCAATTTTTCTTTCGAAGCCAGCCTTGGATGATTTTATGAGGTATCGTAGTTTCTTGCTGATACTGATCAGGGATGTCTTCCCCTCTTGAGATTTTACTCTTTTCTGTACTAGTTTCCTCCTTCTATTGTATAGCTTGTTTATGGCAGGGGTCCACCAGACCGGTTTCCTTTTCTTGGAGGAATGAGTCTTGGTTTTGCTTGGGATAGCATGATCCATGCATTCTTGTAGGTGCCAGTAGAGTGCATTAGTAAAGGATTTTGCAGCTTGGGCAGCGTTATCCTTTAGCATGGGGGATTTGAAACTTTCCACCTCGGACTTAAGTAATGTGAAGTTTGCTTTTTAAAAGTTTTTCACAGTGGTTTCTTTGACCAGGGGTGGGAGTGGAATGTGGATATCCACAGTGATTTGTTTATGGTCAGATCTAACCAGTGAGGTGTTGACCTTCGGTGTGGAACACCGATCACCCATGTTGGTGATGACCAGGTCCAATATGTTGTCACCTCTGGTGGGGGTGTTGACCAGTTGTTCCAGGGCGTTTGAGTTTATAAATTCCAGGAAATGTTGGGCAAGGGAGTTAGTACTTGAGTAGTTCTCCCATTTAATGTTTGGGTAATTGAAATCACCCAATATCAGGGTGTTTGGTAGGACCTATATGTTTCACAGTGTTTCCAGAAATGTGGAATGGAGGTCCTGGGACATGGTGGGTGATCTGTAGCAAGCTACAATTTGAATTGCAGTTCTGCCCATTGTTAGTTGCACATCGATGATCTCTGTAGCATCGTGCTATGTCACTAACCTGGAGGTGTGGGTATCCTTGATGAATATGGATACGCCCCCGCCTTTTGTATTTTGGTCCGGGTTTTGTGGCCGAAATGTATGGTATGAGCTGTATTCTGGTAGTGCTGGGGTGCTCTCTGGAGGCTTAAACCAGGTTTCTGTTACTGCACATATATCGATTTTCTCCATACTGAGGTTTAGACTTCTGGCATTGAGTAGCATTACCCTCAGTTTTTTATTACTTGTGCTATTTACGGCAGTGGGTTTGTCTTTTGAGCCTTGCCTAAAAAAGGCACTATGAGGGTGGCAAGAACCTTGGCCAGTATTCAAAAGCCTAAGGGTGACAGGTGCAAGCCATCTCTAGTGAAGCAGCGTGGCTTGTTGAGCATGTCATCCCAGGCTGACAGACACTGGCTCCCCTTTTGAATGACACCAGAAGCTTAGCCGATTGTTGAACTTGATCATATTTTATTTATACCGTGGTATCATTCTTGGTGAGGGCAGAATGCCACTCAAGGTCATACCGGCCTGGGATACATGATCAGAGAGCTCCTCCATGTCTCTTTTCATGTAGTTCAGGGAGGTACAGCTCAGGTCATTCACGCCAACATGGACAATGACAGAGTCATATTTGTACTTGTTCTGGAAAGACCTGAGTGCTTGTGTTATGTGGTGGATCCTGGCACCCGACAGGCAGCTAACAGTTACCTTCTCCTTGTTCAGCCTAGTGAGTGGGACGTCAGTGTGCCTGACTATAGAGTCAGCTATTACTAGTGTGCTGGGTATGTTATTTTGAATTAAGGGTTGTGATTGCGTGGCACACTGGTTTTGTGAAGTATGTGTTTCATGGTTTGTGTTGGGGGTCGAGGTTGTTTGATGTCTGCTTTGGAGGTCTCTGTTGCTTTTGCAGATTTTTATTTAGAGCCTCCGAGTATGTTTTTGCATATTTATGTGTGTTTTTTGCTGGTGCTGGTTTCATAGGTCTATGTGAGACTGGTGGTGTGATGCAAATAATTCCCTTCTCCTCTTGACTGTCTGGTCCAGTCTTGGGATGACAGATCTTAGCCTCCAGTTTGGCTGTATAATTGCATCTCTCGCATGTATTAGTGTTTGGTGGAAGGAGGAGAGGATTGTCTGTGTACATGAGGCAGTTGTAACATTGCCTCAAAATGCCCAGATTCACCAGTTGGACTGGAAAGTACACCTGAAACTGCCCTTTGGACATGCCTGGATAGGTACAGTGAGCTGTTTTACTAATTGGCTGGTAAGGTCAAATAGAGAGCCTTGTCCTTCTCTACAGTATAGGGGGGGTCTAGTGCTAAGGTTTATTAGTGCTTGCTATGAGTTTTGAGCAAGTGCCGGGCTGAGAAGTGAATTGTTTGAGTGCTTAAGTTGAAGGTTTGTCTAGTTCCAAGGGAAAAAATTGCAAAGTAGACTTTGTGGAGCCGGGAATAGTTATACTCTAGCTACTCGGCGTGCAAAACAACGCAAATGCGGGTTTTATAGCAGGGAAATGAAAGAGAGAGAAATTAGCCCAACATGGCCAATAAACTACTAATTTCTGAGCTGAAACCACTCCTCCAGGGACAGATAGGCTGCTCAAAGCTCCCCTCTCACACAGATGAACAGAGAAATTTCCTTTTATCCAAGTAAGGTATGGGCAAACACAGAAACTTGTAACACAGCCCTGAATTCATCGCTAACCTGAAAACTGGACTATACTAGCTTAGAATAGGGTTACCACGTGTCCCACTTTGCAAGGGACAGTCCCTCTTTGGGCAGTTGTGTCCTGACAAAAAATTCTAAAAATGGCAAATGTCCTGAGATTTTAGGACAAAATTATTTCCTATATGTTATGTAATAGTTGCATAAAACAGTTATTCTGTATCTAAAATGCCTAAATGTTATAAGAAACAGAATAAGCAACTAAAATGCTACAAGAATAAGCTTTCATTTAGGCAAAAAAGTTAAGTTCTATCCTTTGTACTGATCATGGGTATGTGTCGGCCTGTAAAATCTGATGTTTGTACCAAAAATGTCCCACTTTGGCCATTTGAAAAGGTGGCAACCCTAGCTTAGAAATGCGGGAAAACAAGTATATTTTTTTCAGAAAATAAAGCAGATACAATCAGAAAAACATTTTAAATGCACAGAAATGGCTATCACACTTGAGTCTGTAGCCTACAACAGTTAAACAGGTAATTTAAACACAAAAACAACTTTGTTAAAGTGCAGGCAGTAAAATAAGTACACTATGTAGCTGAAACAAGCTTTTTAAATCACAGAAACTCTAAAAAATCTGAGTTTTAGGTGGAAGTAGCTAAAGGCAGCAAGAAAATGCAGAAAAATTATATTTAATCACTCCAAAGTCTCTCTTTTGTCCCTCTGCTGCTGTAGAATTCTGCAGGGCATCAGGCAGGAGCCTGCTGAGCTGTATACAAGCGCAAAAACCTTGCAAATGCAGGTTTTATAGCAGGGAAATGAAAGAGATAGATATTAGTCCAAAATGGCCAGTAAACTACTAATTTCACTCCTCCAGGGACAGATAGGCTGCTCAAAGCTCCCCTCTCTCACAGATGAACAGAGAAACTTCCTTCTATCCAAGTAAGGTATGGGCAACACAGAAACTTGTAACACAGCCCTGAATTCAGCACTAACCTGAAAACTGGACTTTAGTAGCTTAGAAAGGTGGGAAAACAAGGTTTTTTTTTTTTTTCAGAAAATAAAGCAGATACAATAAAAAAAAAAACACTTTAAATGCACAGAAATGGCTATCACACTTGAGTGTGTAGCCTACAACAGTTAAACAGGTAATTTAAACACAAAAATGACTTTGTTAAAGGGCAGGCAGTAAAATAAGTACAATATGTAGCTGAAACAAGCTTTTTAAATCACAGAAACTCTGCCTTTTAGGCAGAATTAGCTAAAAGCAGCAACAAAATACAGAAAAATGATACTTAATCACTCTAAATTCTCTCTTTTGTCTCTCTCAAGAAGAATGTGGGAGAGGGTCTGTCAGTACTTGGGGTTAAAAACTGGAAGCCTTAAAATATGCAGTTCATCTACTTTATTTTGTTGAACATTTATAACTACTGTTAAAGATGTAAGAGCTGCACTGGGAACACAAATCAGAGTAATTCAGACAAAAGAATGAAAATGAAAATAGGCTCCAGAAGCTGTCCAAGATGCCTCTGACTCACGGTACTGCCATCTATTTACATGGAAGTTAAACATGGTTTTCTTATGTCTAGCATGATTGTATCAAGGGGGCTTAAGTGGATTCTGGGAAAAAACTCCAAGATAACTTTACAAAGGTAGGCCCATAGAAATATAATAACCATAGCCACTTAATGATTCTGATGCATTAAAATAGTCAAGAGTGCAAAAATATAATGAAATAACTGAGATATAGTGACAAACATACTTTATTTATACTTTTTGTTGAGTAGGTAAGTCCCACTGGGCCAATGGCTTCTTTTCACAGGAGACCTGTGGTGGTATTCATACTGTTTAGAGGAAATTAGTATAAGACACCTGAGAACTTCCCCTACTCTTTGTGAATAGAGACTGTGGTGTAGCACTTCTTGCTTCTGGTCTGGGCACAGAGGCAGCTTGGAAAGTAGGAAAAAGTATGTCAAGTTTTGAGAGTTTAGAGGAGATGGCTGGCAAGGAAAACAAAAGAGAAAAGGAAGATTTTTTATGGAGACAAAGGAAATTGATCTTTTGCAAAAAGATATGATAACAGATGTTGACATGTGTGAAGGAGTAGAGCAGCAGTTCAAGAAGGGAGAAGCAAAATGGAGGTCTGATGTAAAGGTGATCAAACCTTTACAAGATTCTGAAACCTTGTTCCAAGGTGAGTTATTTGGAGAAGAGTCACAGTCAGACTGTTATTATTATAATCCTCCAATCAGGAGGGTTGCGGTATGTTTATCTAAATGATTTAATTAAACAAAGCAAGCTGAAGAGTGAAAAAGTAGCATCATGGGGGCGAGATCATGGATAAAATACAACAATAACAGGTGGAAGAAATTAGGAGAGAGAAGAAAAGGTCATATGCTCAAACAGTTAAAGAAGAAAAGGGAGTCAACAAAGAAGAAATTTCAAGTGAGAATAAGCAGTAAAGAAGAGAGAACTTGAGAGCTATGATGTTTGGGACAATAATTTCACCTTGGAGCATTTCATCTAAGGAAGTAAGAGCATTTATATATATCAACAAAGAAACACATTGTGATATATTTTTTGTGCCAGGGCAATACATGGAGAAAGTCTTGAGTATGAAGCTAAGAAAAATTGCAATCCATGGAACTTATATGTCATACAAACATTTAATAGAAAAACAAAAAAATGTTTGCACAGTTTCAAACTGAAATTGATAAAGAAGCATTAAATGACTTTTTAAAGACTATGTAAAGTTGTTATGGACATTATAAAAATATGATAATAGAGGTTTATGGACTGGGGTTGGGAATGTGGAGTAATAAAGAAAATAGAAAATGAAAGAATTGTACATATTCTGAGTTTGATAATGTAGAAGGAAATAGGGTTATTGTGAAATAATGGTGGCAACCAAAAACATGTTTATTTTGTGGTAAAAATGACCATTTAATTCGCAATTGTGACAAAATAAAATGTTTCATTTGTGGTAAACCTGGGACTTGAAGCTACAACATGTGAAATAAAATGTAGAAGGCGTGAACAAATCAGGCATATTTGGTTGGATTTTGAGGAAAGTTTAGAAATTAAAGGAGGAAAAGAGGATAGACAAGAACAAGAACAAAAATATGAACAAAATAGAGAAAGAACACTAGGAACAGAACAGAAAGAGCAAATATATATATAGTAGAAGAAAATAAAAGAGAAGGAAAAATAATGTATGAAAAGAAAGGAATGGAGGGAGAAATGGAAGAGTGAAATGAAGATATGAACTGGAGGGTGGTCAAGGGAAAAAAAGACTTTCATGGGGAAAAGGGTAAGGATAGCAAATAGCAAATGAAAACTTAAAAATGTAGGTTTGAAAGAAAATAAAAAAGGCAAAGGATGGAAAAGAATGGCATAAAAATTATAAAAGAAGAAAAGTGAACATTTTAGCTATAAATGTGAGTAGTACAACGAATATTAAAAGATTAGGTGTATTAGAATGATGTTCATTACTTGATATGCATAGCATTATACTAGAAGATACAAGAATATGAACAGAAGGAGATAGACTGCAAACAGAAAAGTTATGGGAAGGTGATATTATTTGGAATATAAGAAAAGAAACATGCAGGATTGGATATATTTTGTCGTAAATCAATAAGTATTTTAGATTATACCCTAGTACTGTTTGGTAGAGTAACAGTGATGTATATAAGGTGGAAAGGGAATGTATATAGAATCATTGCAGTGTATGCATATGTTACAAAAAAGAAAGAGAAACAATGTTTAAAAAATTTAAATTTTGTTGCTATAAATATGGAAATAATATTAGTGAGAGACTTTAATTAATTGTGATTTGAGAAAAAAAGAGAAAAGAGGAAGAGATTGTTAAGGTAATAATAATCTCCGAAAGCTTGAAGCTTATACAAGAAGGAATAAAAGTAACAGTTTTTTTGGACCTTTTAGCAATTTGGGTAGAGGTCTAAAAAGGGAATGCTATATAAGGGTAGGTAAAGGTATTAAAAGACTAAATGAAAAACACTTTAATAAAGAAGATAGAAGAGGGATAAATCAATTATGAAGAGATCATATAAATATGAGATTTTTTTAAATAAAGAATAGATGAGTTGGTGGATGAGTTTTTAAGAAAAAAATAAAAAAAATGTTTCTTGGAATGGCAAGGTATAAAAAGAACAGAAGAGAATCAGAAATATAAAAAAATAGTCAAAGTATTTAAAGAGGCATTAAGAAATAAGATATATTTTTTGAAATAGAAAAACAGTTATATGAGATGGACCAAAAGAAAATTAAAAAATATTATTTAAACAAAGATATTCCCTACAAGGAAAAAAGAAGAAGGTGTGCCATATTTCAATAAGATAGTAAAGGAAAATAAAAGAACTAAAGAATGAGAAAGGAGAAAGGGTGATAACACAACAGAATATAATGGAAGTAATAAGGAAAGCATATAGGAAAAAACATTTAGAGAAAAACAAAAATGAAAAGTTAAAAGACTAAATAAAGAAGATAATGAAAGCCTAGAAGAAAAAAAAAAGTGTGAAATAACTGAAGGATATTTTAAAAGAAGTTAATGCGTAAAAAGCTACAGGTTTGGATGGGATTGAATATTATATGCATAAAATATGGAAGAGTGGTAAAAGAAATATTTTGTGGAAGTATTAAATGAATGGTTAAAAAAAGAATGGGAGTGATGAAGTTTTTATGGAAGAAAGGAGAAAAAGACACTTGCGACATAGGCAATTTTATATTTATACAAAAGTAATCAAACTGTATTAACAAATTAACATTAACAAACATTATACTTCACATATATCATATAACCTAAGCAACATTACATTCATTATTCAGTTCTCTTTTTTAAACAAGAAACATCTTTATTAAACAGTGACTTATGACTAACCAACCATGCATTTATATAAATGAAAACAAACCACACTGACACAATCCTAGTTACAAGCATTTTACATCACAAGCCATACTGATACACTCCCAGTTACAAAAATTATACATCACTTATAATTTATCCAATCAGTTTCAGTCAAACATTACATAGCCCATTTAAGTCCTGGCTTCTTGACATTCCAAAATGGTGGACAGCCTGTAAACACACTAGCTGTGCAGCTCCCTTATCTCTTCATTAATATCTGACCTCCTGCCTGCACATCCTGAGGAAAAAACTCAAATTTTCAACAGAAATTAAGGCAACAAGAATACATACCTATACAAGCTTTATTTTTCGTCAGAAATCTCTTCTTTTGGAAAATTTACTACAAGCAGATCCCTGAACCGCATGGTGTGGATTCTTGCATGCATACAGGCCTAAAGAGAAGAGGAAAAGGAAAAGATTTGTCTCAACTTAAAGTTTCATTGAACATTTTTTATCTTCTGTCTTCTATACCAGCTCTTTCAAATAGCTCTCAAAATCAAAAATTAAGATGGATAATCAACCAGAACACATAGAAACTCTGACATCCAAGTCTAAACTGTCTAATATAGTCACTCCAGAAAAAGATATCTCATCCAAAAGACAGAAAACAAATAAGTCTCAGACAGAATCTACTAAACTAGCCCTCAGATCAAAGTATGAACAAACACTAACGCTTGAATATCTTAAAACTGCTTTACAACCACTTCAGGCAAAAGTACAAGGATTCTCACACAAACTATCTACTTTCAGTACTAGCATAGATCAAATTATGCTCAGACTGGCACAGAATGAGGCAAAATCCATGGAAAATGAAGTGAAAATAAAGGATCTTGAAAAGAATCTGCAGACTGATGAAAAAATATTAAAGAACTACAACAGAAAGTGCTGGATTTGGAAGCTAGAAGCAGACTTAACATCATTATCAGAAGTATTCCGGAAACTGTTGAAAGCTCTCAACTTAACACAATAATTAAAGAAGTACTAAGTACACTGTTAAACAATAAAGACCTTCTTGATTATTTAACTATAGAAAGAGTGCACAGATCCATAAGACGCTTACAAACTGCAGATTATCCAAGACAGATCTATGCTAGGATCCTAAACTCAGCCCATGTTCAAGCAATACTTTCTGCTTACAAAACCAAAGAGAACTTTACTTGGAGAGGTCATAAAGTCACCATAAGCCAAGACCTTCCTCTTGAAATCAAACAAAACCGGCAAAAACTGAGTAAATACTGCTCTTACCTGATAGAAAACAACATACGTTTCCAAATGAAGTATCCTGTCACATTAACTTTCTATCACAAAAATGAAAAATTATCCATTGAAGCACATGAATAGGCAAAATCTATTTTCCTTTGTCTATTTAAAGTAAATCCAGCATGAAAAATCCTAATCCAACCTTTTTGTGATATCCAACTGGCATCTTCTTCATTTTAACCATATCCTGCTTACCTTGGCTCTTTTTTAAGGTAAAATGTAAAATCCATTTTTTCTGGTATTTTCTAAACAAGCCAAGGGGTCCGTTAGTGTTGCAACATTCCATTACCCAAAATTCCACTGGAACACAAGGGATAGCAGTAACCCTTCATCTTTCAACTCAATAACTCATTTGCAGCCTTCTGGGAGCCCCAATGCATTATTGGGCATGGATAAAATGGCTGAAAATGCTTTAAAAGTAAAGGAACTTATTTTGGACTTAGTTATAAGAAGATAATTCCTCCTTTCATCTAGAAATGACCTCAGATGGCTTGCTACTGGCAGCAACTAGACTTAAACGGCTATTTGTAAGCTGATTGACATTTAATTGGTACATTTATGCATAAAGAATGTGAAGTTAATACAGTTAACTTAGACAAGATCTGCAGACATTATTTACAACTCTGTCTGATAAGTATGTCACTTTAATCTATTAATTATTTAAGAATGCTAGCTGATCTAGTAAATGAGGTAAATAATATAAACACTCACATTTCACATTATAATCTAATTGACAGAGGCCATAGAGTTAGTAGTGGAGTTTAATGTTATTTTTTTCATACGACACCCCACACATGTAATTGTTATTAAAGCTAGTGTTCTCTTCTCATAGAGATCCTTAACATTATGCTAACTATTGGGGGACTGCTTTAGTACTGAATTTTGTTTTCTCTTTCAAATGATAGGATATAGAGACTCTTTACAAATTTTAGTTGTTGTTTACTCTATTTAAACTATTTTGCAGTGCTGCTGAATGGCCTCCAGTCAATAAAGAGGATTTAAGATAAAAGGACAGATGTTAACAGCATGCATGAAAATCATGTGCTAGAAGGCTGAGTTCATTTATTTGAGCCTGACTAAAAGGCAGAGATGGCTCTTAAAAAACAGTTCTGCCTTCTTCTTTTAAGCAATAGCAGTTTTTGAATAATGTTATATAACATGTTATTAGTCTCTAGTTACTTATTTTGTTACTAAAACCACTTGGTGACCTGTATAGTATTTAAATCAGCTGGTAACCTGAGGCTAGATATAGCTACTATGGAATGTAGCCTGTGATTAATTGTTGTTAATATACCCTTTAGTGCTTTTCTTTTGAGTAGCAATACTTAATATTATCTTTCTTATAAAAGCTGACAAGATAAATACAGTTTTATTTATGGTCAGATACCTATCTTTCGATTAACATTTTTTTTTGAATGGGGAAGCTGCCCTGTGGGTGTTAGTACAGATGTTTGTGTACGTTTGGAACATAATATGTATTTTTAACATCCCTCTATTTCATGAACAATATATTCAAAACCAAACTCAAAGACTTTATATACTTTCATCTCACACTTACTTACCATTACAGAGGGATGGGTGGGTAGGCACACATAAGGGTGGTAGGAGAATAGAAGTCACTATACAGAATGCATTACATACCACAAATAGCCAACAGAACTCAGGTATATCTTTAGTCATTTACTTTACTTCATTATCATTAAACTATGATTATAATTTTAACTTCTTGAAATTATAACTCTAGAGTAATGGAATGTTAAGGGGATCTCAGATAAAGCTAAAAGAAGCCTTGTCATGCATATCACATATCAAAATAAATCAATGATAACCTTTCTTCAGGAAACTCACATGACCACACAACTTTGGGATGGGGAAAGGAAAAGGAAATGGATCAAACAGATAACAGCGGCAGGTACAACTCTTCTTCCAGAGGGGCTGCAGTTATAATAAATCGATCATACCAGGGGGAGATTCTATCCATACAAACAGACTCAGAGGGTAGATGGGCTCTCTTCACTAGTAAGTATAACATAGACAAACCCTGACCTTTTATTAACATTTATAGCCCCTGCTCCAACCAACAATTTTTTTATATATGAAATATTTAATCTTCTAGCTGAGTACCCGAATCATCTATATGTTATAGGGGGTGATTGAAATGCTCTATTAGACCCAGATAAAGATAGTTCCCACAAAGAGACCAGACAATCCCATCGTATTACAATGGCCTTTGAAGAATTATTAAACTCCTTTGATCTATTTGATCCCTATACCAACTTTCAATATGATAAAACAATATCTAGATTTACCTTCTTCTCATCCTTCCATAAATCCTGGTCAAGGATAGATGCCTTTTTAATATCTCAACATTTTCGGTCATTTAGGTTAAGGTATTCCATTTCCCCTAGATCTGTTTCAGACCATTCAAAAATTAGTCTCTCCATAAATTCATTAAGCCCCAAACAGACCATTTCTTATATTAACAAATGGACATTAAACCCTAAAATTGTTCAAAAACAGGAGGTAGCAAAGGAAATAAATAGCATACTAGTTCAATTAGAGGAGGACCTTATATCCACCCAGATACCTTATGACAAGCAATGGGAAGTGGCTAAAGCAGTTATTAGAGGCATTATAATACAAAAATTGGCCTGGTTTAAAAAAATACACTAACACTAGAATAAAATTAGAATCTCAGATTGCTTCAGTTGAGATAGGTCTACAATACAAATATTCAGAAGAATTAGAAAAAAAATGGTTGAATGGCAAAAGCAGCTTCATAAACATTACTTAGAAAAATCTAACCTTTTTAGAAAGCCAATCCCTATACCAATATTCAGAATGGGCGCAAATACCCTCAAAATCTTTAGCCAAACCAATAAATATAAAGAACGGACCACCAAGAATCAAAGAAATACACTATGAAGGTCGGGTAAATCATGATAATCAAGACATCCTAAATGTGTTTGAGACCATATATAAAAAAACTGTATAACATGCCCCTCCCCCCAATTAAAAATTTCAAGATTATATGCAAAATCTAAAATTTCCACAAACTACCCAGGACCAACAAAAAAATTCTAGGGGCACCTTTGCAGCTAAAAGAAATAAAAAATGCAATAAATAAGCTCAAACTGGGAAAATCACCAGGACTGGATGGATACACAGCTGAATTTTACAAATTATTGTCAGAACCTGTATCAAAAATTCTATTAAATGTATACAACTATACAATACAACACAGCATAACAGATATATACATAAATAACTCAAAAAACATCCTTATACCCAAGCCAAATTTTTACCCAACTGATCCATCGAATTACAGGCCAATTGCCCTCATAATATTGACCTTAAAATCTTAGCTCAAGTTTTAGCTAATCATTTGAAAAATATACTCCCCTCTATTATATCCCAAGATCAATTGGGTTTCATGGTAAATAGGCAAACTTGTGACAATACTCTACTATTAGACACAGCTATTATACTCAAGACAAATAAAAATCTCATATATGTTATTACCGCTGATGCTAGCAAAGCATTTGATAGAGTTAACTTAAACTTTCTATTCAATGTAATGCCTCTATTTGGTATTCCTCAAGAATTTATAAAAAAAGTTAAGGTCCTCTATCAAATGGCTTCTACTTCCATTCAGATAAATAATTGTAGAACTAAACCTATCCCAATCTCTAATGGCGCAAGACAAGGATGCCCGCTCTCCACCTACCTCTTTAACGTATACCTTGAATCCCTGCTCCTTTTTTTCTCACAAAAAGTCTTTCACCACATTCCAAGATTACATAACATTAAACTCATGTTCTTGGTCTTTGCTGATGACTTAAATATTTACCTGCAACTTCGCTCGACTGATCTCCCTAAAATACTTAAAGCAATCAATAGGTACTCTGAGATCTCCAATTATAACGTAAACCCTAGCAAGTCCAATCTCTTTCCTCAAAATCCTCTTGGACACAAGGATTACTACTTCCTTGAGAGCAAGATTAAGTTAACTTATCAGATGAAATATCTGGGAATAATATATACTCCGAACTTTGAAGAAATTATTAAAAATAACTTAAGCCATACTTGGAAAAGCTATTGACAATGACTTAAATAGATGGGAGAACATCAACATGTCCTTGTTGTCAAAAGCTAGTGTAGTAAAGATGAACCTGTTACCAAGAATCATTTTCCAACTAAAGGCCACCTTTTTAAATATTCCTAAAAAATTCTTTCTAGATATGGAGAAAAATATATCTAGATTTCTTTGGTATCTTAAATCTACTAAAATTAGATATTATAAACTTGTACTTCCAAAATCTAAGGGAAGATTAGGATTACCAGACTTTAAATTATACTATAGTGTTATTATTTCATACAGATTACAATCGATAATAAATTATTACCCAACATGGTCCCCCTTATGGTCAAAAATTTGGTATCAACAAACTAACTCACTTGGGTGCAATCCCAAATCGCTCCTCTTTCTTAACTTAAACCAAACATCTGAATATGTAAAGAATTTATATCCAGTTATTAAGCACATGATAGTAACTACTCAAAAGCTTTTTAATTCAGTACAGCTATCTAAGGCCCTCTCCCTCCTGCAGCCCCTTCACCTTAATCCTAATTTGCGGCTAAATGATCAACTTATAAACTTACAAGGGTTGCATTTATTAAGGGACCTTACAGTTTGGAAGATCTACAAATTGAGAAAATACGATATAACACAACTTAAAATGCAACTTAATCTTCCAAAGAAATATGTAAGCATTCATAACTCGCTACGATATCTTATGAATGCCAAATTCATGCCAGATAATGGTGTTATGCAGGATGTTAGTCTATCTCAATTAATTCTAAATAACCTGACGATTTAGGGGAAAACAATTTCTTGAGTATACAAACTGGTAATGGATATAAAATGTCAGAATTTTCTATTATTCTCTGCATTCTGGCAAGGGAAATCCCAACAAGTTAATGAACAAAACATAAAGACTGCCATTGAAAATATGGTCAAATTCACTCCATTCAAAAAGTTACTATATGTCCAACTAATGATTAATAATGACGTTTACTTCACCCCACAAAAAATTAATAAATTCAATACTAATCACTCACCTGAATGTCTGCACTGTCCTAGTTAATCAGCAGATATTCTTCATGTTATGTGGGGGTGCAGCAAAGTGCATAATCTATGGTGTTCATTAACAACTAAGCTTGTAAAAATGGGTTACGAAAAGAGTACCCTGTCATGGGAAATGGCTATACTACACATTAATACAATCTCCCAAAAATCCTAAAGCACATCCTCATCACAATTTGAGCTCTTATTAAATTCTACATCACAAAAAAATGGACTCTTGCCCCCCCCCCCTTTCATGGGAAGGCTTCAGCAACTTACCCATTAAATACATATCTTCCCACAAATTACTATACATAACCACCAAACATAAATATTACTGCAAATATTGGGAATACTTGCTGGATGTCTTCCTTAAGAGGTGAAAATATCTCATTATAAGGAGCTGGTAGTAAATTTTAATCAGAACTTTTCTTTTTTCGTTCGTTGATAATTAGCTGACTGCATAAAGATTTATTCCATATATAGGATACATTCTCTTTTTCTTTATTTTTTTCTTCCCCCCATTGGCAATATCCCATTACTGGTTGTTCTTATAGATCCTCTCTTTTTACTTAAGATTGGCTTTCTATTAAGTTGGCTGTTTGTGTGACTTCTTTGTACATAATGCATATAGGTTGTTGTTTTTTGTTATTGTTTATATGTATTGTAAATGCATGTTTTTCCATTTGAAATGATGTGTATAATGGAAATTTATTTTACTATTTCTATTTGAAAAACTGAATAAAGAAATTTTTTTGAAAAAAAAAAGTTCTGGCTTCTTTTAAAGGAAGTCACAAACTGTTGATGATAGTGAAAAAACAATATAGACAATATAATAAATAAAAAGGCTGAAGTGAAAATTATTGTAGGTGAGGAGAGTAAAGCATTTGATAAAATTCAACATGAAATTTTCTGAGATATACTGAAAGATTACAATATAACTATTAAAATAATAAAAAAAATGTTTCAGTGTATGAAAATAACAAAGTGAGAATAGTGCTAAATGTATGGTTAAGTTAAGAAATAAATATGAAAAGTGGCATATAGCAGGGGTGTCCAGCAAGCCGTATTTTATTTGCATTGATTATGAATGCAGTGGTTAGTAAGATGAATATAGCCTTAAAAGTAGCAGGGAAAAAGTTGAAAGAAGGAATTCAACTACCAGTGATATTTGTTTATGCAGATAACACAGTGTTAAATATGAAGAATAAAGAGTGGAAGGAAGAAGGGATTAAACAACTTAATCAGTGTTTAAATGTTATTGGTATGTGCATAAATAAGGATAAAAGTAAATGGATTGGAATAACTGATAAAATAGAAGGTATATAGTTTAATGAAGAAGTAACAGAGATTTTAGGGATAATTTGGGATTTGTGTACATAGAATTTAACAATGGGAGAATATTATACAAAAATGAGGAATATATGTATGGTTTGGAGGACATATAAGCTGACATAAAAGAAAAAAGTATTTTAATTAATTGGGTTTATTGGGAAAATTGCATATTTTGCAAATGTTTATATGGTACCATAAAAGTATGAAAAATAATTAATGTCAATTGTATTTTCATTTATATGGGGATCAAGTTAAAACCCAGTTAGATGAGGGGTACTGTATGTTAAAGAAGAAGAAGGAGAGTTAGGTTTAATATAGCAATAACCCACGCCTGGGTGTGGGTAATGCTGGATTTACCCACAGTTGGTGTGGTTTGGTCACGATGGCGAAGCCCGAGTGGCCAAACAAAGCCAACTGTGGGTAAATCCAGCATTACCCACACCCAGAAGTGGTTATTGCTATTATACAATGACATCATTTAAGAAAAAAAATAATTACTTTTCTTAAATAATGGCATTGTATAATGCCTCCTTGCTGCCCTTCCGCAGCTGTCTGATATTCTGCGGCAGTTCTGATGTACTGCGCATGCATACGCCTACGTAGTACATCAGAGCTGTGGGCAAAAGCAATGGAGAAAGCAAGATCTCCGTTGCTTTTTCAAACTGTTTTGCTATGTTAAACAAGTTTAACATAGCGAGACAGCTTTAAAAAAAGAAACGGAGATTCTCCGTTTCTTTTAAAGTGTCTCGCTATGTTAAACAAGTTTAACATAGCAAAACAGTTTCTAAAAAGCAATGGAGATCTTGCTTTCTCCGTTGCTTTTCACAAACTGTTTCGCTATGTTAAATGGGTTTAACATAGCAAGACAGCTTTAAAAAAAGAAACGGAGAATCTCCGTTTCTTTTTTTAAAGCTGTCTCGCTGTGTTAAACTTGTTTAACATAGCGAGACAGTGTTGCTGTAAGAGTTATAGTAATGGAAAAGTCCGGGCAACCGGACCTTTTTCCATTACTATAACTCGGATTTACAACGTGCATGCTGACCAATCAGCGTGCACGTTTTTGAATATTAATGGGGGGGGTCATTGTATAATTAATCCTATTGCCCAGTGTCTCTGAATTTATATATGGTATTGACAGGTTTAAAAGAAGAGAACGGAGCTGTAATATATGTAATAATGAGAGAAAATACAAGGAAATATGGGAAGGAGTAGGTACATGGAAAAATGGAAAGGGTATTTAAATGAGGAAGTGAAGGAATATCAAGACAAAAGTTTATTATGGAAAATAAATATAAAGGATGTAGAAAAATAGGAAAGAGGGGTGTTTAAACATAATAAATAACCATTATTGTATTTATCCATAGAAACATTTAGAAAATTAAAAAAAGAAGAGCTATAAATATAAGATTGGGTTGGTGTAAAATGTTTTATGAATGCAAAGATTTTTTTGTGGCGATTCACAATAAGGAAGTTGCCAGTGAAGGCTAACATGCCATATACAAAATACAAGAAAGTGTATACAATTATTGTAGTGAAATTGAAACAACAGGACATATTTTCTTGAATTGCAAAAGAATAAGATATTTGTGAATTAAATTATGTGAAAATAAGTTACTGGATGGTATTTAAAGTATAAAAGATTTAAATATGAATGTTGGAATATAGGTATCATGTCAGTAAAGGACAGAAGGATGTGAAGAAAACTGATAAAAAATATGGAAATTATAGACATGAGATCAGAAAGTATTGAATTGTAGGTCAATAGTAAAGTGAAAAGATATAAACAATCCCCGGGATTCATGAAGCTTGTGCCAGGTGCAGGAGTAGCGTCAGTGTTCCAACACCAAAAATGGCTGCCGAGTGATGCAGGTACGAGCTGTTTTCATGTGCACTACCTGCGTACACTATGCCGGCACAGCTCTCAGCTCCTGTATGCTAATCATTCCATTTGCAGCAGTGTAGCATGCAAATAAGGGTAGTTAGCAATCCAGGAAGTGGTGCAGGCATAGTGTAAGCATGCAGAAATGTAAACCGTAAAAAATCGGTTTACATTACTGCAAACATAAAATCGGAGCCATGTCAGCCAGCCAAACACATGTGTTATATTGTTAATATATGCCAATAGCTAAATATGTAGCCATTGGCATAAAAAATGTACAAAATGTAAAATTAACATTATTATTTGTTCTCGCTCTATCACAAAGTTTAAAGCTTAGGGCAGTGGCGCGCAAATGGGATTGTAAGAAAAATAGAAAAAAAAGAAAATAAAACTGCAATGTAACACATAGCAAGATTTCCCCATAATAGTCAGTGGCAGGCATGTTACACCACATCATGGCGCAAGGGTTGCCAAGGGGCTGTGTTAGTGTTATGTGCGGTTTCTAGGAATTAGTAGGCAATCTAATGCAAATGAGAGGAGTTATACTGAATCACAGATTCCCCCCTGGTGTAAGGATACACCTCACGGCATAGTGTTATAACACTGAGATGTGACCATGACAGCAAGAGAGGGGTGTGTCACCTTTGCTGTAAGCACACTGGAGCAATGCCAATCCGGTTTGCCTGTAGCTAAGCAAAGCTAAAGGAAAGGGCTGTGTTTAACTGGCTGTAGCATTGGCTAGCTGAGAGCACACAAGATAACCGAGTATGCATGTGAAGGAGATTAAAATGTGTTTAAACCCGGTAAATGGGTATGAAAAAAATAAAGAAATGCTGCAGCAGGGAAATTGGAGTACAAATGAGCAATTAACACATAGGAACCTACAGTGGGCCATTGACAACAGCTAACAAGGCTGCTAGAAGCTACCTGCAGAAGAGAAAAGGGGAGGGGCTGTACTGCAAAGAAAACAGTAAAGTGTCACAGCAGAACAAAGCAGAATTGCATTATATCAGCTACATAACACACTTTGCAACACATGACTGGGTAGGGAAAGTACAAGACAATAAAGCTGGCAGGTGGATGCATGCCTGACAATGGGAGGGGATCTAGGTTTAAAAGGGAATTAAAGGGCAACAGTTGGATCAAGCCAGGCAAGCATAACTCCACACTACAGCCCCCACACTTGCAGTAAGCAATGTAAAACCCATAAGTAAGATACCTTGCAGCTGGAACTACTCACACACAGCCAATTACATCAGCAGCATCTATAGCACAATAGTATAAAGTGTGAAAGCACCTAACATACACTTGTGTTTTCCCATACACACTGCACCATTGGGGAAGTTTTAATATGTACATGTTGGGGCTGCCGTTGCTTTAATCCACCAGCATGTGATGGAGACTGAAGGTGGTGAGGAGGATGATGCTGACAACCACCGCAGGCACCAGAGGAGGAGAAGAGTGTTCAGATCCGGGGTAACCTACCAGGGGTGACATGATCCGGAGATAGTAGAGCATTACAGGGTGGACAGGGACAGCCTACAGCAACTTGTGGAGCTGTGCTAGCCACACCTCAGAGCCAGAATAAACAGAGGGGAACCCATCCCAGTGGATACCAAGGTATGTGTAAGCCTGAGAATACTAGCCACAGGTACCTTTCAAAGGCCAACTGGGGATATCATGGGGATCTCACAGACATCAGCATCCAGGGTACTCCAGTTCCTGGATGCCATATTGCCACATGCCAGTGAGAACATATACTTCCCCCAAATGCAGGTGGAGTTGGCCAGCAATATGCATCTCTTCCAACATGTGGCAGAATACCTGGAGGTACTGGGTGCAATAGACTGCACGCACATACACATCGTCACCACCTGGTGAGCAGCGTAGGCGCTACATAAACCACAAGGGATACCCCTCCATCAACTGCCAGGTTGTGTGCAATGCCCAGGGCATTATCATGGATGTGTGTGCTGGCAGCCCTGGAAGCTATCACGACTCCCACATCTGGCATGCCTCACAGCTGTATCAGTCATTTGCCAGGGGGGAACATCCCATATGGCCATCTGGTGGAGGATGCTGGCTATGCACTGGAACCGTGGATGATGACACCCATCAGAAATGCACACACACCCATGCAAGAACACCATAATGAGGCACACGCACAAACCAGAATCATCATAGAGCGTGTGTTTGGCATGCTCAAGTCATGGTTCCGTTGCTTGGATATATCCAGTGGAGCCTTGCAGTACTCTCCAGCCACATGTGCCCACACCATCATAGTATGTGCCATGCTACACAATATGATCCTGGGGAAACAGCTGCAATAGAGACAGAAGGGTGAAGGCCCTCACAGCCCACCACCATTGTCAAGGGTCCCACAGGCACAGAGGGACTCAGACCACGAGCCCCCTGAGCTGGCCCCTGTAGGCAGATGGAGGCATGCCCAGTATGCCCATGCCTTGGCAAAGAGGGAACATATAGCACACACACTGACAGTGTAGGCACCTAGTGACTGATACCTTTCTCCACCTGCACACACACACACAGTAAAAATGAATGGCACACACACAAGACTACCTGTAAATTGTCATGTATAGGCAGTCTACTGTGTTCATCCAACATAGTCAGCTCACAACTATTGCACACACAACTGCTATTGGCACAAAGTAAGTCAATACCTGAACAGTACATTAAGCTATTAGCATGTACTGCTACTGTATGTATAGGTTCATAGGTTCATATGTAGGTACCAGGCTAACTGCCCAAGGTCATTCATACGCCTAGCCAGAATGTGTCAGCTTTTGCCACCCCATTGATTAATTAACTGTCCCTCTGTCGAGCAGAGCCAATGGTGGGAACCCTGGGGTGTATCTACCACTCCCCATCCACTCTTCACGGTTTCTCTTGAAGAATGTCTGTGAGGGGCTATGCCTAATGTAGTTAAGAATTTTACTTTATATTCTCCCCTTTCATTTCTTATGTTATTATTACAAGAGTACGTGAAGTTAAGTGGGTTTATGTGCCACTAGAAACCACAAACAAAAAGTGAGCAAACGGCAAGCTGCAACAAAGCATGGACTACTTTGTAAACTAAAAAGCAAAAGTTGTTTATTGTAAGCGCTTTCGGTTGAGATAGTACCCAACCTTCATCAGACAAAGTATTACATAGTAATGCTTCCTACTTAAATAGTGTTACTCTAACAAATTAACACCATTAGCTGAACTCAATTAGTCCAATTAGCTCAATTCTAAAGAATTAAAAATTAAAGCGCCAATGGGTTAAAATTTAATAATATATAGCCACTCAGTCTCCAAATATAAAACGTAATCCACAAATAACACATATAGAATGATGGCTGTCATCAAAAACACATATATACACTCACTTTAGAAGAAATGACTACCTCGCCTTCAATCCTATACTCACAAACCAGCAAAATATATACACATTTAATAGGTTTGAACAGTATATGTATATATAAATATATATATATGTATAAAATACATCTAATTATTTACTAAACAAACCACAAATTAGAATAAAAATCGACTTAGCCAAGCGTGACATATTACAAAATATATTAAATAATATATATATGTGACATAAACATATTTTAGAATGTCCAGACCATTCCTTTACTTTTGTTATTTTATGACAAGTCCAAAATGATTTAAGGGGAGGCCCATGGCAGTTAATTTTTGAAGAACAGGAGGTTCTTTGGCAAATTAGGACATCAGCGTATGTCCTGCCAGGTTTGAACGAATATGCCTCTATTAAATGTATTCTCAAATTGAAAGCATTGCGTAGGTAATAACAATACGCACATAATAAGGTAGTGAGTAAGTATTTTAAATAATAATGTGTATACAAATAAATGGTTCGCCGTATGAGATGGTGGGTTTTTTAAGCAATATGCAGGTGATGGTAAATCAAAGATGTAACATTGTTTGTTTTTTTATGTGTATGAAAGCCAGAGATAGACAGGTTGAACATATTGTTTACGTTTTATATTTGGAGACTGAGTGGCTATATATTATTAAGTTTTAACCCATTGGCGCTTTAATTTTTAATTCTTTAGAATTGAGCTAATTGGACTAATTGATTTCAGCTAATGGTATTAATTTGTTAGAGTAACTCTATTTAAGTAGGAAGCATTACTATGTAATACTTTGTCTGATGAAGGTTGGGTACTATCTCAACCGAAAGCGCTTACAATAAACAACTTTTGCTTTATGTGCCACTGTCCATTGCTTAGCCTAGCTTACACATATTAATCATCTAAATAGAAAAATAGGCAGAAGCAACGTTAATGTCAATAGTGTAATGGTTAGAGCATTTGCATAGTATCTATGCATTTGCGGTTTAAATCCCAATAAAGTCAGAGATGTTTTTTATGTTAAAAAGTATACCTTAACCACAGTTTGCATATTTAGGTAGTAATCTTCAGTTTAATAAACAATTGAAACACCCATATAAACCCATGTGTGCCAGAGAGTAAAGTCAACAGAGATTGTAATGTTATGTAAGCACATAGTGAGATGTTACTACACTTACGTATATATATCCTGAGAAGTTAGCAGATGTGACCGTGTTTGCGAGCACAGGTTATGCGCTTTTAAATTTTGTTTAACCGTGTTTAACTGCTGCCTTAATGCTGCACAATCACTTTTAAACATGCTTACAACTGCTTACAAGAGCCGTATTCTGGCCTAATAAAAGTTAAACCATCGCAGGTCTTGAACCATGGACCATGCACACCATAGTCACTGGACTAACCACTAAGCCATCTGAACTGTATACATGTTTCATGGGTTTTAGAATACACCTTTTACTACAGGCATTCCACAGTACTGACAACAAATGGGACAGTCACTTTGTGTACATATGTACAGTACATTGTAATGTACTGTAGTTTGTGAATCAACATATACAAGTCTACATATGTACAACTGTTAAAAACTAAATATATATATATATATATATATATATATATATATATATATATATATATATATATACACATTTCAGTGATGTGTGAACATAGATATGAATATATATATATATATATATATATATATATATATATATATATATATATGGCTTTTTATGCCCCTATTTTTTTGTTGTGCCTGTCAAGAGCAGTGACACTGACAGTAATCCTGGGACTGTATATCTGCGATCTCCCCCATTTGGGTCAGATTAGCCTTGAACAAGGCCAGCGAGGTGCTCTGCCTCACATGTACCGGGATTTTGTTCCACAGCATAGGGAATCTCTGGGTGATGAATCTATATATATACAGATGCATCTATAGCCATATATATAAACATCTATGAACACACTTTGTGACATAGAAGCAATCCAAAGGAATTGAAGTGTACACAAAACACATGCAGCTGTGGTATTATAACAATTAATATTAACTTAATTCACCATAGAATGGACAGTTGTTTTTTATATGGAGTTTGGTGTGGGTGAGGAATGATGGGTAATGTAATTATGCATCAAGGAGAGCCTGAGTTGGATGTTCAGTAAGTGAACTGGAGGTGTATACATGGAGTATGGAGACAATAAAAAAAGGACACAAAACCAGAACCATGCGCATCCCTAATACATGCTGTCAGGTCACATTGCAACACATAATTCCAAAAACATATGAACATTAACATGTATTATACATATGTACACCAACTGACTGTCACTTTTGTTTTCAGTAGTGAGGAATGCTTGTAGTAAAAGGTATATTCTAAAACCCAAAACACTTGTACATATCTCAGATGCCTTAGTGGTAAAGTCAGTGACTGTGGTATTCATGGTCCTAGATTCAAGACCTGTAAGGGCTGTTTATTTTTATGAGGGTCATAATAAGGGCCATTGGATGCAGGTTAATTAAGGCACTTTTAAGCAGTTTTAAGTGGGTTTGCAAAGGTAAGCGGTGCTTAAACACGGTTAAACGAATAAGCACTTCACAGGTGTAACCTTTGCTTACTGTTGTGCAGAACATGGGCAAACTAGCTTACAACTGCTTAAATGTGCATTAATCACTCTTTCCCTAGCAGTGCCTGCTCTGAGAAGTAAAATAATAACCACTTCCAGGGTTAGAACCCACAACCATGTACACCATCCTCAGAGTAACCTACTACTAAGCTACCTGAGATGTACCTATGTCAGTTGTGTTTTCAGACAGGTTAAAATAAAAAGGGAAGATTGTGTGGAAATAGGACAAACTGCCATATAGCCAATGAAAGGTGTATGCTATACTGATATATATATATATATATATATATATATATATATATATATATACAGATAGATACATGTCGATATATAGAGATATACATATATATAGATAGGAAAAACATCTACACATCTATGGAGGTACATATAAACATATGCAACAATATATATTACCAGTACATGAAGATGTATAGCGATATATATATATATATATATATATATATATATATATATATATATACTAGCTGTACCCGGCCAGGCATTGCTGTGGCTCAGTCTGGTTAAATGGAAAAGAAAGAAAAGAGAAAGTGCACGTTTCTAATATGTTTAACTTCACAATGCTTGTGGGTATACAATATTTTTTGTTGTTCCATTGTCTGTGCAGATATAGAGATTGTCTGGTTTGCCGACTCTAGATCATGCAACATATAATTGTCCATGTGAGAAGCAATCTGTGTGTAGATCTAAACCGCACAATTCTAAAGATTGGCCCTGAGCTTTGTTGATGGTGATTGCAAATGCCAATCGAATTGGGAATTGCAATCTCTTAAAATGAAATGGCATATCCATTGGAATCATAGGAATGCGAGGAATGAGGACATCTTCACCTTTGAAAGGTCCTGTCAAGATTGTTGCTTCTATGACATTGCTCATTAATTTTTTACTGCAAGCCGCGTGCCGTTGCAAAGCTTTGGCTGGTTGATATTTTGCAACATGATAATTGGCACGCTGATTTTCAATTGCAGTACATGCGGTGGCATCCCTGGCAGATCGAGTGAATTCAAAAATTCTGTTGGATAATTAACCGCTTCATCTGCTTCCACAACAGTGTCGACGGACTTGCATGTGACTGCCTCGCTTTGAATGTTAGATTGAATAATATTGTTAAGTTCAGACGCCTTTGTTCTTGGCAAAGAATAGCTCGTTCAGTCAGCCAATCGTGATTCTTATAATTGGTTTGAATATTGGGAAATACTTTTTCAACCAATTCTTCTTTTGACGTCACTAAATTGCAGAAGTTATGAGGCAATGAAATTCGTCCCGAGGTCAGATCAACCAGCACCTTTGTGTTCCCAATTTCCAGCAATTGATGTGAGAATATCTCAGCTGATCGATCGTTTTGCAGCTGGACACGCATATTTGTAGTTAATTTTAACATCTTTACATGTCGCCAGAAAGTAGAGTATTTCAGGCAAGCATTTATTTCGTCCGCTGGTGTCAATCGAGGAGAACGAAGCAGATCTGAAGCTGCAGAACGCGATCGCCATGCTTGCAACCGTGCATCCTCAAGTCTGGCTGCACATTGCTCTGCTGCTTCCTCAGCACGTATTTGAGCCATTCTTTGCCTGTTTCGCTCATTCGCTGATGCCTGTTCTACCTCAGTTTGATTTGCAATTACTCGTCGCACTGCTTCCGCTCCATGAGTATGACAACCTAAGTTTGATCTTCTGTGAGGCATTATTTGGATGAACTAAAGCAGATTGATTGCACTGAAAAAGAAGTAAGAAAGTTATAACAAAAACATATAAAATTGCATATTTGTATACAAATATATAGAATCCATAGTAGGTATATAAAAACACGCGCGTATTTGAATGCAACGTGTGACATCCATATAATGGTAGGTATATAAAAACACGTGCGTATTCGAATGCAACATTGTGTGAAAATTTCAAAGCAATCAGTGAAGAACTTTCAGAGATTTAAGATTTTGAACAAACGAACATTTACATTTTTATGTGTATATATATATATATATATATATATATATATAAAGTGATTTGGTACCGATTTTTAAGAATAAGGGTGATGTGCAGAGCTATAGTAACTACAGAGGGATTAAACTGATCAGTCACAGCATGAAGTTATGGGAAAGAGTAGTGGAAGCTAGGTTAAGAAGGGAGGTGATGATTAGTGATCAGCAGTATGGTTTCATGCCAGGAAAGAGCACTACAGATGCGATGTTTGCTCTGAGAGTGTTGATGGAGAAGTACAGAGAAGGTCAGAAGGAGTTGCATTGTGTCTTTGTGGATTTAGAGAAAGCATATGACAGGGTGCCTAGAAAGGAGTTGTGGTATTGTATGAGGAAGTTGGGAGTTTCAGAGAAGTATGTAAGAGTGGTATAGGATAGTAGTTTGACAAAGGTGAGGTATGCGGTGGGAGTGACGGATGTGTTTAAGGTGGAGGTGGGATTACATCAAGGATCAGCTCTGAGCTCTTTCTTATTTGCAATGGTGATGGACAGGTTAACAGACGAGATCAGATAGGAGTTCCTGTGGACTATGATGTTTGCAGATGACGTGATCTGTAGTGAGAGAAGGAAACAGGTGGAGGAGACACTGGAGAGGTGGAGACATGCTCTAGAGAGAAGAGGAATGAAGGTCAGCAGGACTAAGACAGAATATATGTGTGTGAATGAGAGGGAGGATAGATGAATGGTGAGAATGCAGGGAGTAGAGGTGGTGAAGGTGGATGTGTTTAAGTACTTGGGATCAACAGTTCATAGTAATGGAGAGTGTGGAAGAGAGGTGAAGAAGAGAGTACAGGCAGGATGGAGTGGGTGGAGAAGAGTGTCAGGAGTGATTTCTGACAGACGAGTACCAGTAAGAGTGAAAGGGAAGGTCTACAAGAGGGTAGTGAGACCAGCTATGTTATATTGGTTGGAGACAGTGGCACTGACAAAAAGGCAGAAGTCAGAGCTTGACGTGGCAGAGTTGAAGATGTTAAGATTTGCACTGGGTGTGACGAGGATGGACAGGATTAGGAATAAGTATATTAGAGGGTCAGCCCAGATTGGAAGGTTTGGAGACAAAACCAGAGAGGCAAGATTACATTGATATGGACATGTGCTGAGGAGGGATGCAGAGTATATTGGGGAAAAAGATGCTAAGGATGAAGCTGCCAGGTAACAGGAAAAGAGGAAGGCCTAAGATAAGGTTTATGGATGTGGTAAGAGAGGACATGCAGGTGGTTGGTGTGATAGAGCAAGATGCAGAAGACAGGAAGAAATGGAAACAGCTGATCTGCTGTGGCGACCCCTAACGGGAGCAGCCAAAAGAAGAAGAAGATATATATGTATATATATATATATATATATATATATATACATACATACATGTATGTATATATATATATGTATATATATATATATATATATATATATACACACATACATACATGTATGTGTGTATACAGCATATGAAGTCTTCAAATCTGAGTATAACATGGACCATAGCAATCACACATCCTGCCCCCCCCAAGCAATATGAACATAACATATGAAGAGTATATGCCAATACACTATTACAAATATGCCATATGGACATGAGCCAAATAGGGTTAGCCACCAACACAACTACAATGACTGCAAATATCCATGACAGAAATACACAGACATCCTATATTTAGCAAACCTTTATTACATTCCAATGTATGGTCAAACGGATTCAAGAACTAACATTACTTGCATGCAATACAGGAAGCATTTAACAGTGCCTTAATGAATCAGTCTGCAATTACCATAGTATTAGTCCACTAAGGGATAGGTGATCACACAGGAAAAGAACCCCCACACACATATAGAATATGTATAAAAGCAGTGTCTACACACCTGCATCTGCTATGTACACCCACCAACATCTCCCCCACACCCAAACTAATTACACCAATAATGCTGTCATACCATTACCAATTATTCACCCACTGTACATCTGCTGAAACCTAGACATACCTGGACAGAGTCACACTAACATGGCCTATGTGAAATAGTTGCTGTTATACAATGGAACAGCTGCTGATGTGACAGAGTTTGTTTGAACAAATCATGTTTCAGATGGTTGAAAAGTAATTACATCAGGATGTGTTACCAATTACTGATTATCAGCACAGTATGATACACATTAACACCAAACTAAAGATGTCTGGTGAGCACACTGTAAACCCCCTAACATGATATTCATAGCCATACAGTCTTGAGCTGGTCAAACAACCTGGCCAGACTGAAACATATGCAGAAGTATTAGATACAGACCAACCCTGCACAAGTAGCAATGTTCAGAAATATAACAGCAGTACTCACATGTAGACCAAAACTTCTAGACATTACACACAATATAGTTGAGTTTGTTTCCATACAGCTGTTGCAATAAATTTCAGACCACACTTCCAGGCTGTCTTCCCCAGAAGTAAGGCGAAGGGACAATGCCCAATCGGAGTACTCAATTATACTCCACTGTTGCCGTGGTATTGGCTAATGGAGTAGCTACACAGCTGATGTGCATGTAATTAACTAGTTTGGAACATGAGTTGGTGATCAGGATAGCACATTGTACTAATCTCTAACTATAAAAGGATGGTGTGTCACACATTCAAACCATCTGTATATACCTGCAGAACATTACAAAATACCCAAAAAGAAATAAAACAAAGACCGAAATAAACAAAATACCACTCAATAACACCTCCAATTACTAATAAGGTATGCATACATTGTGGTATGTCTGTGTATGTAGTACCTGGTCTGTAATAATTACAGTGTAATCAATGCATATAGTGGAAATAGCTATATTGTAGTAATGTATTGTTGAGCAGTAGTTATGCCTGTAGTATTCTATGTGTGTACTGCTGTAGATCACAAGGCAAACTCCTCATACACCACAAGGGATGATATATTTGGCTTGGAATTCATTAATTCTTTGCCAGCCACTGTCTGTGTCAGGTTTGGTCCAACAAGTATGTGTCTATAACAGGGGATAGTATATGTTGCTGTATTGTAACAGTAGACATATGTATGGGTGTATTAGTGAGATGCACATGTCAAAGGTGGGCTTACTTTGCAAATATGATTTGCATTGTGGGATAATGTGCCAATAACTGTGTAATGTACAGTATCCTAGGCAGATCTGTCCCATCTGTATTCCATCTTACATAGCATTTGTGTTATGTTATGCAGACATTACTTATGTCTGTTGGCAATTACAATACTCAATAACAGGATACATATGAATTGTATTCATCTGACAGTTTAGCAGCATGATAGCAAAGACAATTGGAAGAGCTAGGTAACTATCCATGCACATAAAACATGTAATATCCACCTCACTAGTATCGTTTGCAAGCAGTAACAGCTGCACATGTGTACATGTTATGCAAATGTGTTATGACCCTTGTTACAGTGCTGGGACAAATGGCTATGTTCACACCTACATAGAGTGGATATTGAGAGTCAAGACCCACTGGTTGAACATTCATGTTTGTGTAGCCTAACCTCTCATTGCCATCCTAACAGCTGCTGCCAAATACTGTATGTAAGGTTGTGCATAGTACTGCTAATGAAACATGTTGCATATCATCTTTAACTGCAGTGTAACATCTGCAGTAGGAGTGTAGGATATAGGAGACTGCTGCTCATGTGTAATAGCTGCTTCATAGGTGATGGCTTACACTATCTGATTATATCTTACTCATGTTGATAGTGGCAGCAGAGTCTATTGATACTTGACTCTGTTTGGGGAGTTGCTGTCCGTGCCCAACAGACCTCATGGTTCTGGTGGATATGTGTGTATATATACCCAGAAAAGGATACAGACCTGTTGACACTTGCATCATCTGTAATCAACTATCAGGATGTGATGTGCTCCTCAGATGAGGATTGCTGCTAAAGTTGGCTACTATGTTTCTGTAATAGCCAGTGTTTCCACATCAATAACTCAGATATGTACTTGTGAGCATCACCGTCTAAAACATCTTCATAAGCAATAAGTAAACTAAATACAGTACTTGGTACCTGTAGTACTGAATGCTTATACAGGCATGTCCACTAGTCAGCTACTGGTGTTTAGTAATGCCAGCTTTGTGTATGTGGCCATCCTGGGGGGAATGTAATCTCTATGCCATATACACTGCCAAACCCACCTAACACCACACCCTACACATTGTCTGGGATGCAGCTACAGAAGCAAGCTGGAAGGCAGTCCAGTCTACAGCCATGACTGGACTGGACAGTCATGTGGTGTAGGTTAACACATGCATCTCATTACCACACTCAACACATACCCTTACCAGAACACAGTAAGGACACCCACACATACCACCAGAAAGCACATACATTCACAGAGGCTTCCAAGTATCTGGCCAAGCAAGGGACCTCCCAAGCTGGAATAGTCAGACAGCAAAGTACACAAACTGTATGACATAGGTTGCAAAACTGTGCCACTCCTCAGAACACGTGGCTGGAAACATGCCCAACAGTACTCATATGTGAATGCGAAGTTCAGCACTATGTCACACACCAAGCTAAACAAGGGCAAACATACTGTCAACTGCCTGTCTACCATGATTAGCCACATACCCATACACTCAGACCACCTTTCAAACTGTACACATGGCTCTGGCATATTCCATGTTGTTGTTCAGGACCTGGGATGCTGTAGCCTGGACTGCATGGAAACACACATGTAGGAACTGTCAGGTCTTGTAGCCCATACAGGTATGTCCCAAGGCCTGGTTAACAGTCTGCCATTGCCCAGAATGATACTGCAGTGCAGGGATAAAAGGATTGTATTCCCCAATTGTCTAATGTACTGGTGTAATCCAAAGGGTATCCAGTATCTCTCTGCCTGGGATAACATGTTGGCAGACCATGATGCTTTGCCAGACAGGGCCTGCACCTGTCACCACTGGGAATCTGGATACTGGCTAGGGTTCATGCTTCCCCTATAGTGCCTTCATCATGCAAGGTTCAAGTGACAATTCCACTGCTGTAACAGGGACAGCCAATCAATAAACTACGTGTCTATCTACTCAATGATACATTTTGGAAACTCAATATGGACTCGCATACGTCAATCCTTAACATGGATAACATATCTGTGCAGTGACTGAGATATAGTTCAAGGCTCCAGAGAGCACCCATGCATGACCATGTTATAACACATACCTCACTTCTTGGCCATTATCCTTTAGTGGAAAACACAGGCCACAGGTGTGTCCATATTCCTGAAGGATATGTACACCCCCAGGCTAGTTGCACTTGCATAACTTCAGATTTATTATGCTGAGCAACTACCTCTGTGCCAAAGTGGCAGCCAAATTGCACCTTGCTACAGATCACCCACCATGCCATTGAATTACCAACTATCATATTGTGCTGTAATGGGGAATAATAGGTTTGAGACAGAAAACCATAATAATGGCTACTCTCAACTATCCCACTATTAACTGGGAAGACTCCTCATGTACCAACGCCTGTGCTAAATGCATGTTTGATTTCACCACCACAATGACCTGGATCACCATAGTCACACAAACAGGGCTAACAGTATGCTACACATAGTCAGTCTCCAAAGCCAATGCTATGCTTCTTAAGACAGAAGTGGTGAATGTCATGGCACCCATGCAGATGGACAATGCATGTGCAAATGCTGAATCCTACACAAATGCACTTTAAGCACTCATATTAGTGCAGTGATTGTGCTATTGAAACCAAACTAAGATTCAACAAAACACAAACAAGAAGGCAAACTGGTGGTACCCTGCCATAAACTGTACCACAGAAGGTAGAAACTTTTGCACGAGTGAACACACATGTGGAGGTGATCCTTGGTCAGCCTCAGTAAGATTAAGATACACCATATAAGACCACACAAAACCACTGTGAAACAAATCGGCCACATATTATGAGGCCAACCACAGAGCATTCTATAGCTGTGTCATGAATTGTAATGGCAATGACAACACCTGCCCTGCTTCACAGCACTATGGCATGAGAAGTACTGCACCTACAGAAATAGCACTTGTTCATCCAGATAGGGTCTGTGATAACTTAAACCCACTCTCACCTCCCCCCCAACAGGTACATATATTTATATATTCATGTACACTAAAGAGTCTCTGTAATAACAACTATGCAGGTACAAGCTGCACTCTCTAAAGCCATACATACAGCTTGCATGGGACCTGTCAACATCACAGGGTGTATTTTACACAAACGGCAGAACAATTAGCTCTCCACCTACACATCATGTTCAATCATAGCTGCATGTCAGGCTGTGTACACACTGAATGGTGCACAGCAACAGTTATCACACCCCACAAAGGGGGAGACACCACTGATAATTGGAAATAGTGCACTACTACCCTGCTGAGTCTGGTCTGTAAGGCCATGAACCTTGATCAACGTATTTGATGTAGTCAGTACAGATGTAGATGACAGTAAGTTTGATTCACACAGCATATCTTGACCTTACCAGGTCTTAGGACACCATCACCCATATTGGGTTCCAGCTACACTCAGTAAACTAGGTGTCTATACCTATGTCACATGATTGGTTGGCAACTGGACCGCTGGCAGAACCAACACTACAGAAGGTGTCTGACTAATACACACACAGCAAACCAGTGCCAACTACAGTGATACAGGGTTCAGTCCTGTTACTCCCCCTCTTTGTTATCTAAATCTATACCACACAGACTAACACAGAAGGCATCTGCCTATTGAAGTTTGCAAATTACTATGAACTAGGAGCTATAGTATACTCAGTGAGTGCTGTGGGCAACATACAGAAGGGCCTTTGTGGGTTGGATGTGTGGTGTCTGTTGTATGGCCACAGTCTCACTGCAAATTATTGCATTGTCATCCCCTATGTTAAAAACCCTGTACCCATGAACTACCACCTAGGCAGCGGGCAACATAATGGAAACTGTGTGTGTATGGGATCCAGCTGGACAGTAGTCTTTCCTTTGAAAGTCACTTCACCACACCAGTCAGGTAGTTGTAAGTGGCACCCCTAATCATGACAGGCTGTCATCCATGAATATAGAGATTATTGCTCCCCCATACTCAACACTCAATTGACCCATAATAGTTCAATATTTCCTTTAAGTGTTATTGGCCATGTTCAGATGGCCTACACTGGCCTTCCCAAACTCTAGCCCCACTATGTAGCATAATGCCTACCCTGAATAAAGCCACGTCCAACCCAGAGATGTTGGACATGCTACAATTACACATCCTGATTTCAAATAAACACATATGTCATGGACATCCACCTGTCTAGTACAAGGATCATAACATGCCTGACAGGTCCCTGTCCCATACACATTACATACTCCTGCCATACTATGCATCCCTGTCTAGCATTGCTGCACATGCCCCTCTTTGAGACATGGTGTGATGATTGCATGGCAAATATATCAGTAAACCTGTGGATCAGTTCTGTGGCACTGCTCGAACTGACCACTAAAAGTTACCTGTCTGTTGGCTACAGCTAGGTAACCTTTCAGCCTATGTTCATACATGGCTCAAGGCATATAGCCTACTAGTTCACTATGACCATACATGCTATAGTTGATATCCAACCCTGCAAATACCATCAAGCTACCCATTGTCCCATGTGTTTCACATGTGCAACACAGGTAATACATGGCAGGAAGCTATACTGCAGTATAGTGCCATGTAGATGTATATGGCAAAACATATACATGTACAACTTGCTGTGAGCAAGTCTGCAGAGTCACAGGTCATGTCCCTTAAGGCTGTGTATGACTATATATGTGACATATACAGAGCATTAAGGTCAACACATCCAGGCATGTGCTAATAGGTAAAGATACCAGTGCAGGCAAACAGACATGCCCACATCAAGACAACATCCACATGGAGTATGAGCAATGTCATCACTTGACACACGCATATATGGTGATAACATGAAATCAACAGTAAGTGTCAAGTGTGTGTGAGTTAAACATGTCAGTGGTGTTAGTGTCATGCAGATTCGCAAAGCCATATTTGTAATTATGGTAAATGTGATACACATGTATGTGCAGCTGTACGTCTGTACTTCTCTGTGAGTTACTGTGACCTGTCACCGTCATAATGTCTGCCAGGTATGCCGCGTTCCAGGCTGCCACCGTACAGCCGCATAGAGGATGAGGTCCTCATTCCATACCTCCTTGACAACCATGAGACACTTTTCAGACATGTACCACAGGATGCACAGCACCAGGATGCCCAGTGGGTGGAACTTCGCAGGAGGGTAAATGATGTTGGCAGCCACATTCACACCTATCAGCAGGTGCGCCGACACTGCATCAACTTAATTAGATGGGTGAAACAGCGTACAAACGCAATTGCCAGGGAACAAGTTGCAACAGGTGGGGGGCCACTCACCCAGTCCTCACTCACACATACTGAGGAGCACCTGACCAACCTGGAGACACCTGCAGAACTCCATCCACAAGCTTCAGCTGGTATTGTGGAGGTGGGTGTCTCACAACCACTGAGCCAGGAGTTGGCCAGTAAGTCACTACTGCACATATAATGCAGGTATATTTAATATAGATACATGCGTTACTGTACAATATTTAACTTAACATCATATGCAAGGCATGTATGTACACAAGCCACATATTATAGTTTTCTACTCTGTGTATGCACAGATGTGCATACTGCATAGCATAGTCTATTGTACTGGCTTATGTGCCAACATGCACATTGCACCCTGTAGCTATCACACAGATGTGGATGATCATACTGCTCTGACACTCCTATTTAGGTACCTCTGGCATTTTGCAGTGGCAGCAGCCTGTTGCTGGTGAGTTTGTTTTACTTATCAGGCTTGATAATGCACAGATCATATTAGATGCATGCTATCTGCCATGTGGCTGTTTAACACACGTACACATAATGTATGGTGATCCTGTTAATATATACAGGTCAGACCTGCAATGCATCACAGTGATTACCTTAAAGACCTTATGAAACACCTACACAAAACCTTACAAACTGTCATTGCTAGATGTGTGGACAGCTGTAAATACAATGGTGGAGGAGTGGTTCACTGTAGGGACATGTACTACAGATCAGCATCACACATGTGGGGAATACCAATAGTACTATACAGAGAGCATATGTGTGCACACACTCTATATGGTTTGGAGCTGGATTATGACAAACCGACAGGAGTCACCCTTGTGGAGTATACCCTTGCTATGAATGTCACACAATGTCATCTATCTGACATGTCCATGACATGTTGTGGGCTGACTGCAACACTGGTTAACTATCCTACAAAACATGATATCCCACATCCCAAACAGACCACCCTTTCTCTGTATAAACCTGTCCTCAGTGGAGCATATGACATTTATGGGTGTATGTCATATGAAACAACACTGACATATGAAATAGATGCCCATCACAACCATTGGTCAAAACATGTTTACACATGGAGGATGGCCAGAGACATGAAACAGCTTACACAGTAGAAGGGATGTACATGTGTGTACACCCTGTTGTACATTGGCTTGACACAATACAACTATGGCCTTTGTGTAATGATTATATTGCAGATGTGACACACTAAACATCATACAGGGCTGTGCACACCTTGTGTAGGCATGACATCAAAGCACCACAAAACATGTCTTGAACATTCTGAGTGTGACACAACATGAAAGCTTTAACCTATACAGTATCCAAATACATACATGTGTTGCACAACATACACATACAACCACAGCAGGCCACAGTTACAGTACATTCACCTTGCTGGTGTCAGACATCACTGTCATGGTTGCTCCTCATGTGTGTGAGGTACACAGATGGCATGTGGAACATGGCATACTGCAAAGTTACCCATGTCTGGGCATAGTTGCCAGGCATCCGCAATATGATTGCAGATGTGCAGGGGTGTCATCTGTATACCCTTCAGTGACTTGTGTCACACATTCCACATTAGGGTTTAGTGTGTATACACCTCAGTGATGTGGGCCACATTCCACATTAGATATGTATTGTATCTGAACACAGTCATGGCTATGAATCGTGTCTGTAACTCACACTGTATAGCAATAGTGAAGCCACATGATACCCTGCAATGGCTATGCACATCAGCTCAATGTGCAGTATGTCACTGTATATCTGTAGGGCGGACTAACAACATTGCATCAGCTGAAGGTCCATGCTAATATAACAAGCCACTGCATTGGGACACCAGTACCTCACTGTATATTTGAAAGGACACCATTGTGGTAAACATGTATGCATGTCAGTCATCACTTCAGCAGAAGACATGTCATACTACATGTGACTGGCAAAGTCATATGCCACACATCAGGCCGGTGTACTGTTAACTTGTGCTGGTCTGTGGCACCATTGCAAAGTAGGGACAGCCATGTCAAACATGTGTGTACAACCACATGCCCATTGTTTGTAGACTCAGCTCAGGGGTAAGCGGAATAATGTTGAACAGACATGCACTGTTTATGAGGAGATATGCAAGCTAGGGCTCTGACAACCATAGTATTCACTCAACATACCCTTCTGCTCATGTCCTCCTCACACATAGGGGCAGTGGCCAACAAAATGCGTCACTGACAGATGCACCCAGGTCAGCGATGGTCTGTTACAATGTGGGGTATGGTGCACAAAACATGGCAGTGTGGTGCAACGGTGTATAGTGCATGCATTGTGTTGCAGGTTTTGGGCATAACATACTAACACAAATTGTGCAACACAGGGATGTATGCTAACTACTACTATAATTATGTAAGCTGCATGCCTTCTGCCATAACACATGCATGCTGTTGTGTGCAACTCAGGGATGTATGATAACTATCACTATAACCGTCTAAGCTGAATGCCTTCTGCCATATCACATGCATGTTGCATGCCGTTGTGTGCCATATCATGTGTCTGTCTGTGTGTCTGTACTGTGATGTATAACTGATAATGTACAGTTCTAGTCTGCCCCTCACAGGTGTTGATGTAGGTGTGTTGGCCTCCTGCAGTCCACCTGCTGGTAGTGTCCCCACAGACTCTAGCAGTGATGATGAAAGTATGATTGAGGCACAGGCAGGGTTGCCAGGGGCTGAATCTGTGCCATTGGTTGGCATTCCAACTGTATCCCCCTCATCCCTGCACACAGTTGTCATGCCTACACATACCCCATCACCAGTGGCCATAGTGGAAGGACAGGTGGCAGGTGGTAGCATGGAACAGGAAAGTGTGGAGACTATGGAAGGTGTGTCTGCACACCATGATCCCAGCCAATTGACTGGCGATGCTCCACATAGGCATGTGCCCAGGGCTGCTTGTAAGGGGGCATCTGGCCAACATGCCCCTGCAAGACATAGCACATCAGCTGGTGTCACCAGACGCAAGTTACAGGCTGTAATGGAGGCACAGGCACAGTTTGAATGGCACAACAGAGAAGGTCTGAGGCTTCAGAGGGCTGCTGTCCGTTCTTTAGCTGACAACATCCAGGCAATTGCAAATGCTCACCATCAGTGTGCAGATGTTTTGGATGGATGATTGTGTGACATGGTTGGAGTCCTTGACCATGGCATGTTGATCCTCAAGCATGGAATGTCTGTTCTAGAACATCTGGTGTGAGTAAGGCATTGGCCATGTGGACGTAGGCCAGCTACACCAACTGTTGAAGGTGTATGTGAACATGCTACTTCACATGCCCGCTCCCATAGCAGCGGTAGCAGCAGCAGTGCAGCTGGTGCTGTGCTGTCCACACCAGGACATGGCAGGCCACATGCACATTATCCTGGATGGTTCCAACAGGGACATGGTTCCGTTGGACATGTGTCATCAGACAGTACCCAATCTGGACCTCTGCCTGGTAGTGGTCGTGCAACTCCTGGCAGGCGCAGGTCATGTGGCCATGGCCAGACACCGTGAACTGTACAACCTGCCCTGTACAGTCTGCAGCTGTCAGTAATACCCCTGTGTAGGCCAGCCACATGCCAGACCAGTGTGCATACACACACACACACACACACACACACACACACACACACACACACACACACACACACACACACCAGAAACAAATGTAGGGCACCTCAACACACACACACACACACACACACACACATGCATAACATCCACATATGCCCAATGAGATAAAAGGCCCTAACCCACACACATGATGTAATCCAATGGTGCAGCCCAGGCCTCTGGCAAACATTATCACCCTGTGCATATGATGATGCCTGTGTCGCATCCCTGTCATCCACACCATCGGTTCAGGGACATGGTCATATGGTCTGATGCACAGAGTGAACATACTAGGAAGACAATTGTAGAGTACCATTGTTGAGTAGTGTTGACAGGCAGCAGAAATACCATGTACTAGAGTTTTAGAAAGCATTTTGTACTGTTGACAGTATGTATCATGTGTAACACCAGTAACTGCATGTTGATCTTGATGTTCTGCCTTCCTCTTGCAGGTGTTATTGCATGTGCCAAATGTGTGCATAAACACTACAAGGGGGATGTCAGCAGTTAGTGTCCCGTATGTAACGTAAGATTACTCACTGGTCTGTATGACAATACCTGCATGCACTTCGTAGCTTCCACATCTCAGTTATAATCTCCCAAGTTTCAAACATGTTTACTGATTTAATGGTCCAAGAGCATGATAGCTGTGTAGTAAGCTACTGTGGCCAGAGCCTCACATCCATACTTGGTGTCATCACAGGTATAGTTACCCAGAGCAGGGAGGAGGTAAAAGAGTGGTTCAGCAGATGAGAAGGGTAAAGGCCAGTTGAAAAGGTGGTTTCTCTTTGGAAAGCAGTTATACCCGCTCTCATGACAGGATGCAAACACACATACACACCCACACACTCAGGGATTCACAGACACAGAAACACACACTCTGACACACACACACACACACACACACACACACACACACACACACACACACACACACACACACACACACACACACACACACACACACACACACACACACACACACATACCCCTGCCCATGTACAAATCATTATTATAGTACTACACAGTTAACAGATGTGCCATGGAGATTGCACATTTACAGGCAGTCAGAATAGCCTTCTACGATTGAGGACATCCACAGGGATACTAGATTGCAGTGAGTGTATGTGGGGAGGGGGGTATATCAGTAGACTATGGTAAAACAAGCCTCACCCCAGGGCTTACACATTTACAGACAGTTAGAATGCCCTTCTAAGATTGATGAATTCAACAGGGATACTAGATTTCAGTGAGTGGATGTGGGGAGGAGTTTTTATCTTTTGAGTGGTAAAATACAGCCTCACTACAGGGATCAGACAGCCATACACACACACACACACACACACACACACACACACACACACACACACTGTATTATTCACAAAGATATACACCTAAGTCACACACATACAGACACTTGACATGTGTGAGATTCACACCCCTGCCTATGTCTTGCTTTCTACACTTCATTCTGTACAGATGTCTACAACAGCGAACAGGAAAGTAAAAGACATTGGGGATGTATTCCCCACCATACGTGACATATATGGACACACACACACCCACACTTGCCAGTACTGGGAATCAAACACCTGCCTATCTCATGATAGGTATTACAGAATTATAGCACTATCGTATGCACTACACAGCTTACTGACTTTTACCTTTGCCAACTGTGCTGACATATGCACAATATATGCACAGGGGAGGTCTTTCTGTTACAGGTGTCAAGAGGTTTGCCTTCCGTGTCACCCTTGCTGCATTTTACTGTGTGTGTCTTCCCCTTCAGTCAACAACACCAGAGCTCAGCAGTTACACAGGTTATTGTAGGAATGGTTGTAACACACCTGTGAGCTGTCTTCAGTAATCATTCATCTGAAAAGTAACCCCACCACTTAGTAGTTATGTCCAAACATATGTCAATACCTAAAGTACAGCTTACTGTACTTTGAGCATATCACCATATACACTAGGAAATGTTGAGGCTGCATTGCAACTGCATGCTGTACTAAGACAACAGTCATCTTCAAACATCAGACACTCCACGCACATGGAATCTAAACACACATCAATACATGCACACATATGCAGTCTCCATCAGTAAGTGGACTATCAGGTCAAGAGGATATATTCCACACCTTCCCCACACCATGTGTAAAACCTAGCTGAGCATTACACCATATTGGATGTTTTATTTATGTACCTGTAGGACACATAACCACCTTCACTGAGTAGCTAAGTGGACATTTACGCCAACAGCACATATCAGCAAGCGACACACACAGCAATATTCCATGTCATGATGCCTCAAACTGTTAGTTGACAGTTCCACTGTGTTGCCAGGGCACTGTAATGGTCAACAGTGAGCACATCATATTTGCCACACACACCTCATATTTGCCACACACACCTCATGATTACTGAAAGAGTGCCAGCAATGTGCTCTGTTTGAGCTAGGCATTACACTTGTTCAAGCACGTGTGAGGTCTGTGGCTTATGAACATCTCACCCCAGCACGTTGTGGCTATTGTGTTAATAAGGTGCATGTCCAGACAGCACACAGCATGCATGGCTTGCAATTGTTGACATGGGTATATGTAGGAGATGTGGGTCACACATGGCTGTACATGTCATGGACATATCACCTGCTACTACTTAGGAACATACAGAGCATAGCTGTATTTCCCTGAGTCTGTCAATACAGGTCATGTGTGTAAGGCCTACAGTCCTGTTATTTGTGTATGTTTGTAAGCATTGCATTTGGTGGACATGTCTAATGACATACATGCCACATGGAGTGTTGTATGATATGATAGGTGTCATGGGTGACCAGCAGAGAGGGATTATTACCTCTGTCAACATAGATATAAAACCTTATGTACTGTTAGCATTCAGCAGCCATGGACCTATCTTCCATGTGCATGTGTGTAATGAATGTAGCCACCTGTATGTACAAAGGACAACAACAGCTATGGTATTTACATGTATGGTGTATGAGTGTGGGATGTACATATCCAGGGCAGGTACGTCTAGGTCATATCCAACCATGAGGGTGTTGTTTACTGGTGTATAGCAACAGTCAACTGTGTTACTGCTGACAACATCCAAGGGACCTGGTATGTGTACAACTGACATGGTTAGAAACAGTGGTATTACTGAATTGCATAACACATTATGCAACTGTATCAGTACATGGGTACTTTGCACAGTTGATGTAGGGCTAGGTACAGTCCACCAGTCAAAGGTTATTTGCTGTTGTACCATACTATTTCATACCACATTTATGGATGTGCGTTGCTAGTCTGAGGACAGGGTGGGGGATGTATATGAGGATACAAGCTAGAATGCAGTTTTTGCCACTGTCACCTGTACCTGATGCATCTGTGATGAATTATGTTGGAGTAGTGGTCTTTACTTGTGAGTAGCCTGTATGAATATGGGGACACCACCACCTGGAGTGGTCCATACCAGTGTTATGACTCACATGTTTGGATCTGAGTTATATGGTGGTAGTGCTATTGTGCACTACAGAACCTTCAGCCAGGTGTTTCTCACTGCACAGATGTCAGTATTCTCCATTGTAGGTTCTACATCAAGCAAGTGGATTATGAAAGCCACACATCTTACACTGGTTAGCAAAAGCAGCCAGTGCAATTGTCTTGTAGGTGTCAGGGTGTTACTTCTGTGTTTAGGACATTTGCCTTGGAATGGCACTATATGGGTAAATGTAACCTAGATATTAAGCACACTCCCTTGAATGATGGCTGAATGATGGCTGCATGTGATATGTCACAAAGGCTTGTCTTCTTTCACTCATGTCATCCCAGAATGACAGACACTGGACAACCTCATAATTACAGCAGGACATTGGCTCATTGTTTTGGTGAAGCAGTTGCCACTCATACCATGACATCACTGCGAGTGGCAGTTTTGTGCTTGGTAACACATGCTACCTCTAAGGAGACAGACAGCAACAGATGTTGTGTAGATGACCAATGTGAGATACACTTAGTGGAACAGTCCTGCTAATAATGACAACTACTAACACAGGCGGCCAAGGTCATCTTGACACCTGCACCTCAGTACCATTAGACAATGGGGCTCACATATTATGTTTGCACATGCCACTGTTCCAACTATGATGCCACTGTCCACAACCTGATATCAATGTATGCCTTTCAGGGCAGCTGTGTGTGTGACACATGCTGTACTTTGCATCCACCTGTGTGTCCCAGTTAAGCAATTGTCTGTCACTTCCACACATGCATGATTGTGCATGCTTCACATATATATGGCAGTACTTCATGTACATGTATGCATGTGTATCACACAGCACAGATATATCATTTATGGGCCACATATATCTGTTAGTAAACCTGTATGATGTGCATATATACTGACAGTTAAGATGTACATAGCTGTAAACCTGTGTGTTTACAATAGGGGTCCATTACAATGTGTTCTGTACGTATCAGTGTATGAGCATGCCCACTGTGGCCTTCTGTAATTAGAATCAGAGTGCATCCAAAACAGCCCTGTGCTACTAAGTGTATGAGCATGCCCACTGTCACCTTGTGTAATTGGAGTCAATGCAGCTAAGCAAGGCCTGTGATTCTAAGTGTATGAGCATGCCCACTGTAACCCTTTATAGTGATAGTAGTAGTCCATTCCACAGATGGACATACTCCAGTACTCTATATCACAATGTCAGCCATACAGGGATAACAGATGTACATTAGCTGTGCGGCTGGGGTGCAAAACCATACCCATACATGTGACATCAAGGCCAGCCAATCACAGTTAGCAACCCCACTATTACCCAGAGCACACACTCAACCCATGTGTCATACGTACACACATGCCTAGGCAACAGCCATGTGGGTAGTACACTGCATATTGGCCACTGTTCGTAACTATGCAGTGATAGCAGTGGGCTACAGGGGCATGTCACCCTGGCCATCTGTCCAGTTTGCACGTACATCCACACAGTTCCCCAATGGACACCTGCGCCACCTATGGTGCCTTCACATGTGACTCACAAAGGACATACCATGCTTGACAACATGCTTACAACTGCTTTACAGTGCCTTAATCACTCTGTATCTATCGGCCCTTATTCTGCCTAGCAAATAAATAAACAACCTCTGGTAGGCTTGAACCAAGGACCATGCACACCATAGCCAAAGTGATTTACCTCTAAGCCACCTCAGATATACATATCCTTACTGTATTCACTAACATATCATCTGGTCCAGTCATTCAACAGTACAGAGAATGTATTCCAATATGTAGATGTATGTGTGTGTGAGAATATATTAATGTCTACATAGGTATATACGGACATACATCTGTAGATAAGTGGGAACATAGCAGAAACATATATGTCCATGTGTACCATGAATGGGGTTGACAGGCACAAACAACATACGTCATGCACGAATAGGTATTCCCCCCACAGCCAAACATATCTGCCCTGCAATACACTACCAGCTGTTGCAGATCCCATAACCAGGACCTTACACAACAAGGCCACAAGATGTTGACAGTACCCCAGCCCACCTGTATGATGTCAGGCTAGTATCAGTAACATATCATGCAGTACAGTCAGGCTCATAATGTCTCCCATTTTGCAGTCATCTGTTACCTTCATTAGCTGGAGTCCCATACTGTTGGCCTGTACTACAGAGATGTAGATTTCAAACAACTGTGGTCCCAGGACTGAACACTGAGGTACTCCACCTGTCACTTGTCTGGGGATGGCTTTGGAGATGGTTACACCTACAGTTTGGGTCCTGTCAGTAAGCCATGTGGCACACCATCAAGTGGCATAGGGATGTATGGCTGGATTAGTATGTTAATCTATGTTTCCAGACTGGTGTACGGTATTAAAGGGCTTGGCAAGGTCCACATAGGCGTTGTGCACTGCCTTACCCTCTTCAACAGCTATGCAGACTGAGTCAAAGCAGACAATCGGTTTCAGGAGGCAAGAGTGGCCCTCCATGAGCCCTAGTTGCGTGGGGTCCAGTGTTTGAGGGTTGCCAATGTCTGTCTTCCAAACCTCCCTGATAATGCATTCCATGGTCGTGCAAATCAGGCTCATCAGAATGATGTGACAGTAGTTCCAGGGATCCAAGGTGGATCCCCCTTGTGGAGTGGGGTAACTGCAGCTGTGCACCACTCAGTTGGCACCAGGCCTGATGCGAGGTTATGATTACACATGACAGTCTGGTCCCATAGATGATGCATTCTTAGCTGTGGATAGTGCGGTTTTTGCCTGTGTGGCCATGAGTACTGGCCAATGGAACTCTGTTCATATTGCCATGGGCCCTTTCGGGGGTGAGAGGGGATGACTGTGGCACTAAACAAATCTGCCAGGATATTGGCACAATCCGTGGGAGCAGTCTGTGTAATGCCATTCTGTTGTAGCTCAGAGCACTTCTCAGCATTGCCAGTTAGATTCTGGACATAACTATAGAATGCTGTGTGGTTGTCTATGGAATCTATGGTGATTTTAGTTACATAACCAGCTTTGGAGCATTCCATGAGGGATCTCATCATCTTACTGTGGCTGGTAAGGGAGTTGTTTGCATCCTTGGAGTATCCATTTTGCTTCAACAGTGTCTACCTTCTGTTGTATACTCTGTTAATGGCAGGAGACCACCAGACTGGCTTGCTTATTTGGGAGGTGAGTGTTGTGGTTCCATGTGGGATGTCAGGAATCATGCACAAGTGGATGTGCTCATACAGTACCTTCATGCAGGATTCATCAGTAGAACTGTCAGCTCCTGTCTCCATGGGTGTCACAAACATTGTCACTTCTGCCTTGAGTAGCATGAAGTTGGCATTGGAGAGGTCTTTTATGGAAAACTGTATATACATTCCTTTCATATGTTCACTTTGATTAGCCTATGGTGGGAGTACTGTGGTAAAACCTCATTCTCATGTACTGTTGTGATGGCTTAGTGGTTAGTTACTGTGACTATGATGTACAGGGTCCTGGGTTTATGACCTGCAAAGGTGAGTTATTTTGGTCCGGCCAGGACAGCAGTTAATGCATACAGACTAATTGTGGAAATTTAGGTTAGTCACACTCAATACAATTCATATGCCATACATTGGCAATCCTGTTGATGTCAATCACTGGGGAGTACACCTTTGGGGAAACGAGTACTCCAGCAATCTCTGTGGTGCATGCTATAACAGTGTAATGCTATAGTGTGATATAGAACTCTGGTAGGGGTTCTAGTCCCACACATGGGAGTTGGGGATGCTTTTGTGTCTGTTTCTATGCCTGTATGGAGAGCACTGCATGTTTGACTAGTCACACTCACTACAATTCATTGGCCCTACTTTGGCAATCCTGCTGATGTCACCCACCTAGATATACACCTCTGGGGATGCTGTAATCCAGTAATCTCCGTAGCGCATCCTGTAACTGCGTACTGCTGTAGTGTGGTAAAGTAGTTAGTTAGGTGTTCTAATCCCAGACCTGGCAACTGTGTGTGTGTTTGTCCGTCTGTCTCTGCCTGTGTAAAGAACAATGCTTTTCAGAGTAGTCACACTCCATACAATTCACATACTCAACGTTGACAAGGTATTCAGGATTAGGCTGCTGATGTCACCCACCTGGAAATACACATCTGGGAACCTTGTAGCCCAGTAATCTCTATAACTCATGCTATAACTGAGTAATGCTGTAGTGTGATGAACTAGTTAGGTAGGAGTTCTATTCCGAGACATGGCAGGTGTGTGTTTCTCAGTCATATCCTGTGTGGAGGTGGCTGTGAGTGTCTCACAACTGGACTTGTTGAGGAATGGGCCTTGTACTTTTACTATATGGTGGCCATATTATATGTCACAATATCCACCTGACGAGGATTACAGATTTCAATCAGCCAAGAGACTGGGTTGGCAAGCCATAACCCTACATCTGCTAAAAGGCCTGGTGAACGAAATAAGCAACCCTAATATTACCTGGAATACAGTCTGAACCCATGTCCCATACAGAAACACACTTGCCTAGATGACTGCTGCTACATTCCTAGTACCCTGCATATTTCTGACAGATAGTAAGCATGGTGTGATTGCAGTGGGCTGCAGAGGGCATGGCACCCTGTCCACCAGTACAATAGGCACATAATTGCGGACAATGCACCATCACTATGTTCCCCACTGGATGCCTGCGATATATGTGGTGCCATCAAATTTGATCCATAAAGGACATACAATGCCGTACACACATGCCCTGTATGGACAGATGCCACTGACACCTGGGAATACCTGTATCATGCTATCAATGCTTGTGGCACCGAGCACCAGCACATTTGTAGAAGACATGGGCAGGTATGGACCTCCCCTACACCTTTCCTGCACATCCCTAGCTATTTTGCCTACTGTCTTTCCCTCTTTGTGCCCCTTTTCACCACCTTCCTGCAATAAGCATGTCTATGCCTGTTCGCATGGGTGTAAGTGGGAGTAAGCACTTTTAAGCAGCAGTAGGCGGGTTTCAGCCTGTTTGCGCAGGGGTTAGCACTGCCTACACAGGTTAAGTAATCTAATAGCTAACTGAGTGTGAGAAACTGTAAACGGCTGTTAGCACTGCTTCCCGACATGTAAACACGCTAACTAGTAATTACATATGTTTACTACTGCTTATTTATGCTTATACCTGCTTACTAGTGCCTTATTCATTATGACACTGACACTTCACTCCAGTTCAATTTTAATTGTTATTATGCAGGTTATACAGCAGGCGGATGTCGAAATATGTTCATATACCGATTTCCAATGGAAAATGGTATGTGCTGCAGTAGGATTTGAACCAGGAATGTCTGTTCATTAGGCGGATCCTCTAACCACTACACTATTGCTGTGCTGCTTCATTTGCATATATACCCATATACCCATGGATCCTAGTTCCCTAAACACCGACCCCAACACTTCACTGACACAGCAGTCATCCATTCTCCAGTTGGAAACACGGTGTATCCACACCACTCTCACTGGCCACTCCCTACTCCTGTAGACCCATCCCATGGGTTGACTCACTCCACGTATCCTCAGACATCTCAACCTTTTAGTCCACAAACACTGGTGAAATAGGACACTATTCCCAATTTTTGGGTTGTCCCACCTGGGACACACATGTCTTTAATTCAAGATTAGACAATATACTTCATTACTTCGTTACTCCCATTAACAAGACACTAAAATAAATGAATAACTATGACTATGTGATAACGCACACGTTACACATGAAAACTAATAATGTATGAGTTCGGTGAAATTATATTACAAATAAGACCGGTTTAGTGATTGGCATTGACGTAGCCGGCAAATCACAGGAATGATTCCACTATTTCATAGTGAGAAAGTCCTCACATTTTATTTTTTTCAGAACAGCACTGACTTCAAACAAAATACACACTTCTGCATTTTTGCAGATTTGTCCCTTCCCTCTATCTTCCCGTAACTCTAATACTATAGTACTGCAATATGCAATGGAAACAAAACAACAACTTATTTTGCCTTGGAATTGTATATCCCAGCAAGAATATATATATGAGAATATATATATATATATATATATATATATATATATATATATATATATAGATGACAAGCATTTCATGACAGTCTAAGTAAGGCCTGCACTGTTACAAAGGCCATGCATTTTGCATGTTATTGAGTAAGGATATATAAGCCACAGTGCAGAGAAGAGGGTCACCGTCTTTTCTGTAATGCACTATACATAAATGTTTATTTATTTAACATCTGTTAACCGAGTATGCAGACTGCTCCAATGAGTCAGGACTCCATTCAGCCAAAGCCAAATATAATTGGGGGGGCAAAGATTGGGACATACTGGGATCGATTCAATAGCTCTGCTTGACAGAGGCTCAGTAAATCGATCAATGGGGTGGCGTATGCCGACACACCTTGGCTAGACTTATACATGCCCTTGGGCGGATAGCCTAGTACCTACCAGTGAACCTATTACATTTATGGTTATGCATAACCTATTATTCTATGTACTGTTGAGGTTTGTAGGGGCACTTTCATGTTATTTATGTCTGCAAAAGGAATGAATGTGGTACAGGGAATGTACTTCTACATATAGATAGATGTATGTGTGTATGCATATATACTTATAATGAACTCGCTGACCTCCACGAGGCGGTCCAATTAGAACCGGGCCATCCAACCCTGACACGTCTGGATCCATAATTTAATACCCATGGTTCTTCCACCCCTCCCAAGTTCAACATACACGCAAACCATCCATTCTCCAGTTGCTTTCACAGCCATAACACACCTCCACACATTGCCCTCTCCCCAGCATTAGGGACCCTACACGTATGTTGTCTCAACCCATGTATCATCAGGCTCTCCCACCATTTAGTCCTTGAACATACTTGCCCTTGCTTGTGTAATGGTCGGAAGTCCAATCATCCTAGCAATTTTTGGGTAGTCCCACCAGGGACTACCCTGTAATTGTTTGTAAGGTAGACTTAGCAGGTCGACAGTGTTACTCCCACTGGTAGTATCCTGCCTGTGGTTTGAGAAGCAGTGATTTGCTCACCCCTGCCCAGCTTGATATGACATAAGATGAACACACAAAGTAATACAGGAATTGCTGTTGTTTTTATTCTCATTCTTTTTGTATACTTTATTGTCACGACGTTCATTCTTCATAGATATATATACACACACACGCACACAGATATATATATATATATATATATATATATATATATATATATATATATATATATATATACATATCTGTACAAACATATATATATATATATATATATATATATATATATATATATATATATATATATATATATATATATATTATATCTGTACATACACATGCACATACATCTACATAATTATATACATTTCCTATGCTGTTGCATGCCTGTGCTGGATGATATGTTTGGGATAACATCAGATTTATGTACATCTGCCATGGTTTAGTGGTAACTTACATTGGCTGTGGTGTGCATACATTTCAGTATCCACAGACACTGAATTAATTGATTACTGTTAGAGACGGGCTCTAATAGTAAGAATTTTAGGTTGTGCAACTGTGGGGGCATGTTTAAGCCTCCATGCCACGCTTAAACATGCCCCATGCACTCGCACAGTTTCCTGTGCACTTAGAGGGTGCAGCAGCGCGCCCTCATAAATATTCATATGGTGCTGCTGCACCATCTCTAAGGAGGACACTCGGTGCAAGGCTAAAACCGTCCTTGCACCGAGCTTCATGAATCCCAGGGAATGTATATAATTGTAAATAATGTACAATATGTAAATATGGTAAATAATGCAAGTATGATATGATGTTTAATAAAGGACCCCTACATTTTGGGGATTCTTTTTGAGGTGATCAGTAGGTGGCATCAGAGGACTGTTACCTGGGATCACTGAATCTAAGATGGAGGCTGGGAGTAGAGATAAGCTGAAGAAAGAAAAAAAAACAGAAACTATGATTCAGAAGGGAAAATATGCTTTGGTGGATAATATTGTGGCATAATTATGGTGGAGAATATTGTGGCATAATTGTGGTCTGGATGACTCTGTTTTACAAAAAATTGATGGAAGAAGCAGAACCAGGAGAATCAGAGTCCATGCAGTGGAATGTGGAAATGGACAAATTATTTGATAGAGTCAAGATGACAGAAAGATAGAAGGATGCTATAAACAATGATATGGATGCAGAAAGGGCATGTCTGGTCAGTGGAGTAATTGGTTTTAAGGTGTGCTGTATGTTGGACTGCAGGAGGATTGAAGAGAGAGCAGTAAACAGAGAGAGACTGACAGCAGTGTTTTCAGAATAAAAACATATGCAGCAGCAGGTTTCAGTAAAAGACTGCAGAAAGAAGAGGATGTGCAGGTACAGCTGTGTTTTAGACAAGGTTTTTATGCCCTTGGGATTCAGTTTGTCTGATATTAGGGAATTAATACTAGAGGAACTGAAACTTTCTGTGAAATAACTTTTGAGACATTTGCATTAGCAGACATTTTTTAAATGAATGTGAAAGGAGAAATAACATTGCATTAAGAATGACTATGTTTATCAGAATTTAAATGTATGGTTAAAAAGAAAACTGTTGTTACAATTTACAATGGCTAAGATAAAAGAAAAGTAATTAAACATGCTTTTTCTATACTTATGTAAGGATGTGCATGATATTAAAAGAAGTTGTGGATGACAGAATAGCATAGACTAGGGGATGGGAAGAAGGTGTGGACAGTTTAGACATTCCAGAACAAACTGTAAACCATATTGTAGGAAATGTGGACAGTTAGGAACATTTTGGTTCGATTGTCAGCTAATTAATAAAGAAAGACAAAGTGAGGAAAATGATGGGGGAGAACAAGTATTCATGTAAGAAAGGGTAGAAGACAATGATGAAACGATAGGGGTGGGGATGAGTACTACAAAGTAAAAATATAGAAAAGATGCATTAGTCCAGAAATTAATAAATGAAAAAGAAACACATGTATATATAGAAAACAGGTTTGGGGTGTTAGAAACAAAAGAAGAAGAAGAGGGAGATATGAAGTCTGAGTCAGAAAAAATGTGGGAAGTTTCTATATGGGGAAGGGTGAAGATGAGAAAAGGGAGGCTGAAAGATGAACTGAAAAAAAAATACAAAAAAAGACAAAAGGTTAATACAACTATAGCATCACTGAATGTGAATAGCATGCAATGTGATGTTAGAAGAATAATGGTGTTTGAGTGATGTGAAAAGTTGATATAGAGATAATTTGTTTACTTGATATAAGATGTACAGAAAAAAGGAAAGGGGCAGAATTTGAGATGATATGGAAAATAAAAGTGGCATGGACTAATAGGGATTGATACGTATTCAGATATTGCAGTATTACTAAAAAGTGAAGAGAGTAAATATTAGATATAATGGTGATGGTGACTGGGAGAGTTTTAGTGTGTGATGTAAGAAAGGGGCAAAAAGTATTTAGAATAGCAGTAGTGTATGCATGTACATATATAAACAAAGGAAAAAAATATTTGAGGAAATTCAGCATTATGTGATAGTAAATATATCTATTATGATGGTGGGAGTTTTTAACTGTAGTTTAAGAAAGCAGAAAGGGAAAATAGCACAATATGTAAAAATGTTGAGATAGGTTATAACTAATGGTAGGTTAAGAAAAGGTAAAGGGAGTGGATATACTTATAAGAGGGGTTACATAAAACAGAGACTGATTATATTTTGTTTACAGATGACATGAAAGAAATATAAAAAGGAATTAGAGAAGAAATGTTTTCAGATCATAGGGCTGTGTGGGAAATAATAGGAGAACATGAAAATATAATAAAAGAAGTAAAAGGGTTAAAAAGACTGACAAGAAAAATTGCAGGAATGGGATTTCTTAAAAACAAAGAGGCAGCTGTGGTACTATCATATGACAATGTAGCCTTTTTATGGCAGTTTCACAAAGTGGTGGATGGTGTATAAAGACAAGTTTCAAAAATACTTAAAGTAATAGGAGATCAATGGAAGACAGGAAATATGACATATAATAAGTAAAAGAAAATTGTAAAAGAATAGTATAGAAAGGGATGGGGAAGTTTTAAAGAAGGAGAAAAGAAATTAAACAAATATAATAAAGAAAACTGGAAATAATGATATTTAGTCAAAACTATTATTTGGAAGGGAGTAAAGAAAAAGTTTCCCCATTCTTAGGTAAGAAATTGAGATATAATGTAATGAAAAACATGAAAAGGACAGTTAAAGTAGAAACAAGAAGAAATTATGAATATAGTCGAAAGGTACATACAGAATATGTATGAGGAAAAAGAATGTAACAGGGGGTGTATAGAAAGTACAGAAGATGAAAAAAGAGTTAGTGGAAAAAATGGATAAAAGAATTGAGGAGAAAGAATTAGAGGATGCTATAAAGGAAGGTAAAGAAGAATCCACAACAGTTCCTAATAGATAATGAAAAGGATGTTTTTCTGGAAATCTTGAATGAATGGATGGAGGAAGGTATAAAAGAAGAACAGATTTGTAAAGCAGTTATACATTTTATATGGACAAAGGGGAAGGGAAGAAATAAAAAAAAAAAATGGAGTCCAATTACATTGGGAAATATTGACTATAAAATATTTATGAAGATCATTCAGAAAAGAATGCTGGATGTCAAGAAAGAAGCATTGGATTAAGGGGTGTATGGGGTTAAAAGAAAAAAAATAAATAAAATGCTAATTATGGTTAAAGAAGTGGTTGACTGTATAGATAAGACAGAGGGAGAAGAAAAGTAACATGTATGTGATGTGGCTAAGACACTTGATAGAACTGATCATGAGGGAATGTTGAACATTTTAAAAGAATGCGAGGTAGGAGAAAAAATAAGAAGGATAGTGAGGATAATTTATAAAAATTCATGTGTGTCTGTGATGGTGAATGGATGGGTAGGAAAAAAGATATGACAATAAAGAGGGGTAAAGTGGGAGTGTCCATTGAGCATGTGCCTTTTTGTTACGGCAATGAATGCAGTTGTACAATAGTAGATCAAGGTTATTGGTTTGTAGATGGTAATTTAAAGAAGGAATAAATTTGCCATTAATATTAACCTATGCAGATAATTTGGTTTTAGTAACTAAGAACAAACACTGGATGAAAGACATCATTTATGGAACTGAACAAATTTTGGGTACAGTAGGGTTACAGTTAAATAAATCAAAAAGTAAAGAGTTTGGGGATGTGATAAGAATGGCAAGAATTTATTTTATAGTAGTGAAATTGATAATGTAGAGGTTAGGTTTGGAATGGAACAAGTAATAGAACAATGAAGAGATGTTCTGAAAAATATGAAATTTGGCAGATTTGTAGATGGTGTTTCAGTTGTCATTAAAAAAAACGAGTATACATGTTAATCACATACATTTTAGGGTAGCTACCGTATTTAGGTGGTGTGTACATGTTTCCAAGTTGTATGGAAACTGAATTAATGGGTATATTTTTTGTGGGGTACAAGGTTGAATACAGTCAGAAGAGGGATAGTTTGTTTGTGTCTTTCGGCTTTTCCCGGTTAGGGGTCGCCACAGCGGAACTCCGGTCCGCTAATGATTGGTAGTTGATTTTTATGTGCCGAGTTACCAGCCCTGACACAACCTTCAATGAAGGTATGCCCATTCACCCATATCTCCACGCAGAAGACGCTTTAGCTGAGAATCGAACCGGACAGCATCTTACTGTGAGGCGACAACGCTACCGCAGCACCACCACCGCGGGTAGTCAGAAGAGGGATAATGTATAATGTAAAAGAAAAGGGGGACTGAATTTAATAAATCCAGTTGTTTTCTTAGCATCAATAAATTTGTTTGGGTGTTAAAAAACATGTCTGAAAAATATAAAGGTACATGACTGGGTGGGGGGTAAAAAGGGAAAAAATAAAAGGTTTGCAACAGAAGGAATATGAAAGTAAAATAAAGGCAGGGAAAATTGATATAAATGAAGCAGACATAGAAAGGAAAAAATGGTATAAAATAATAAAAGTAAATTAGTATATTGATCCTTGAGAAAATGGGGGGAGTGGTGAATACAAGAAAGTAATAAGGAAAAGGCAGGAAAGACTTTAATCATTTTTTTGAAGCAGGTGATTTTCTGTGGCATGTGTTACTGGACAACCTGCCAGTGAAAAGTAACATGAAATATAAAATGATAGAAGAAAAAATGTGTAATAGCTGTAATACTGTAAATCACAACATTGCTTTTTGGATTGTAAAAAATGAAGGTTTTTGGACATTTTTCAAAGATGTTTAGGACTGGAAAGTATTTAAAAGCACTGATATGGGCATGGTGCTGTATACGAAATATGAGGTAGTGAGTGAAAAGGAAATTGAAAATGGGATAACATTTTATTCATGGCTATAAAAAGATGTGAAATATGATGAGAAAGTGATATGTGTTATAAATAAATGGTTATGGTGAAAAGGGTGGGAGATGAAATGGGTTTTATATCAATTTCAAAAAATTGACATTTAAAGTATTTTATTAAGATATGTAAAATGTGATATGAAGTGTAAATATAATGAATGTGTAAATAATGAAAGACGGATGGAAAGTGTTAATATAATAAAGCAACTCCCTACTCAAGTGTTGGGATCTTTTATATCCATGTGAGTTACCACCAACTCAAGCAGATGAGGTCTCAGTTTAATGGCACCCAGAAGTTGCTCTGTAGAGTCAGTACTGGAAAATTAATCTAAGTACCTGGTGTGGAAATAGAACCCCCAGCCCTCTTTAATAAAGGTGAGTGTGTTACATGTTCAGCCTCTGAGACTGCAAAGTGTTTTCTAACCCCCCCAAATAATATGTCACTGATAAAGATAAAAACTGTACCAAGCATATGCAGCAACACAAATCACCTAGTACTATATTTCTAGTTTGCTGAAATAACTCCATTAGAAATCATTTAGATCTGAATGTTTTGTGGTAGCCACATACTTCTCAACTTATTTGGTGAAGAATTCTGGATAAAGCCAAAAAATGGGAGAGAATAAAAGCAGGAACATTTTTTTAAATATTAATCCAATTCACTTAAAAAGTTAATAGAACAACAGGTTTTGCATCAGTGTGTTTTTTAACAATAAGAGGTATAAAATTATAATGACTGGCATTACTGATTGTAATCATAAGTGATTTACCAGAAAATCAAAAAAAGTTATGAGGGACCGGGCAAGCATTTGAAACAAAATCAGGGACATTCTCCATTAGGGACATTTGAGGGGTATGGGTAACACTCAGAAAGGAATGTCTGGTCACAATAACCCATTCCAAGATATGAAGACTTTTTATTAGATGTTTGGGATTTTAAACAACACAGCTATAATTTTCTGAATGTTATTATAACAGTATATGAACAAATCTCAACAGAAGACATTAGGACATTTTAGTTTTAATGACAGACATTTAAAGCCACTTATCCTTAAAAGTCTTTAGTTGAGACATCTTCATTTCATACAATTTAGTACAGTTTGACATTCCCATAACACCCATAGCAAAAACAAGCAGAAGAATTAAATAAATTGCAACCATAGTCAACGTTCCATCTTCAACATATGGAAAACTATGCTATCACTCATAAGGTAGAACAAAAGGGCAAAATGCGGAACACCTACTATCAAATAGGGAGGGAACTCACATGGTTATAATGTTACTTTATGCTTGTTTGACCATATACCCAGTTCTTTAACCATTAGAGACTTCCAGGAGAAACAACTCAAGTTGCAAAAGTCCAAGACCTCAGATAGGCAAGCCATGCAACACCCCTGCCCTAAAAAAACACAGTCATCTCCAGTCAAGACCAAGCAATATAGGTAAGAGCAGGCTTGCAGCATCATGAATAGCATACTATTCATAACACCAACAGGGAAAATAATTAAAGAAACTACAGCCGTAATTGACCTTCCATCTACAAAATGTACTACCTTGTACAATGTGGAATAAATTGGTAAAACATGACACATTTGCTAACAACTAGGAAGGAAGCTCACACCATAGTTAAACTGTGGACTTCATATTAATAAATTCTTTGACACCTCCAGTATTTTTTTGCTTGCCAAAGCAGCTGCTTGGTTACAATGTAAACTTTCTGTTTACACTACTTATAAGACAAAAAAGTTGTACAGCAGTTGCAATATATTATGTTTTACCACACGCACAGCTATTCACTTAACCAGATAGTGCTCCTAGGTTTCCCCTTTACCTTGTATAAAAGATAGAAAAACAAAAAGATAGGGCATACGTATGAGGCCAAAAACTTATGAACAATTTCTGAATAACAAGAGTAGAGCTGGATCATGGACAAATGGTGTCCTAATTAGAGTTATAGACCAGAGTTCTACCCTTGGTAGCCATACCACCATCCCATTACTTGGCTGCCTCTCCCCAGTTACCATAAAGCACTACTGAAAACTGTCTGTGTGCATACTATTCTCTTCTTTACTTTGAAAATGGTCATAGAGATTTGAATTTAATTTAAAAATGTTATTCAAAGTTTTACAGCAAAATGTTGACAGTCGTTTGATGAACAAAACAAAACACTCTCACATTGAAAACAGAAAGCATGGGCAACAGTAAACTTATCTTCCCTTGAAATTCACATTTAGAATTCTGAACACAAGTATCCTTTTCAGGGACAGTCCAGGAGCATTGCCTGATGAAATTATTTGGTCAGACTCGCACTAGACAAATGAAGGTTGAGGGAATCAAAAGCTGCAGTACAGGAAGTAGCTCATTTACAGCAACTAGCCTTAACTCATATGCACTAAGTAAAACACTGTTGTAACACAACACAATGCATTTCTCACCCTTGTGCCTGCAAAAATAAGTTAAATTAAAATGCATTCCTAATTAATATTTTACCATTAAACTCATAGACTTCATGCTGTGCACAGACAATTAAGCATACTATCAAGAGTCAGCGGTTAACAAAGCAAGGAAACCAAAGGTCATAAGAAAAGAACATGGGTCATATGACAAAGTCAATATTTACTACAATCATTTCCTTCCTTTAAACCTTAACTATTCTGGGATTCAGACACAAACATGCACACATTTACACACACACACACACACACACACACACACACACACACACACACACACACACACACACGACCATCAGTTACAGCACCTTGTATGACTGTATACATTCAGATGTTAGCTTGTGATAAAATGAATGAACAAATACATAAATAATGACCAAGAAGTATATTTCAGCTTACTATTGGAAGAACCATACAGTGCATCCTATTGCATACACCCTATGCCCCCAACCTCTTAGCTCAAGAATCAGAGACAAAGACAGAGCAATGAGGAAGACATTTTAAAAGTTTCTCATATACTTAGAAAGTTGCATTAGCAAGCATTTGCTGAAAGGCACAAAGTCTGAAACTCACGTCTGACATTATTTAGTGACTGTAATGTACAAAATTTGCCAGAAAGTCAGAAATGTTATAAGAAACAGACCAACATAATTTTCAATTTATTTGCTCAAGAATTCTGGTCAAAGTCAAAAATAATTGGGGGAACCCAAAAGGGAGAAATTTGTAAACCCGATGGAGAAAGTATTCCTTTTCAGGGGTAGCCCAAGAGTACTGTCTGTGCAACTTTCTCACAGTCACACCATATGGAAATAGAGGTGGTAGGATTCAAACTATGTTCCTTTGACTACAAGAAGCAATTTGTTAACTGCTCAGAGTTTCAGGTGCCAGACAACTAACTTCACCAGAAACACTCTATCCATTTCAGCCAATTTACACATACACACACACACACACACACACACACATAGTAACCACCAGTATTCTAAAGGCAATTACTTCCTTCTCTCAACCAAATGCTTGTAGTAATGGACACGTCCACTTCAGTTAATCTCCCAACCAGGAGACACTCAAAAGGCATGCTAAACAGTCAACAATGCCTGTATAGTACACTCACGTATGAATGCATGCCTCAGCTGAAAGCATAAAGCACTTGTTAGTATTCTAGGATCAAGCATGCTTTACTATTTCCAGACCCTGGGGCATTCAGGGGAGCAATATGCCCTCATGTGCCTCCTTCTAGTTCTGTTCAAGGCTATAGAATGTGCGTGGACCAGCTCTGTCCCCAGTTACGTGGAATATATACATTTTATTCCTAAAAGGGTGCATTTGTATTAATGGATGATATAATAATAGTGAAAGTGTGTTGTAATGTGCTGCAATTAATTGTCTGGTGGTCTCAGATACATGAAGATGCTTCCTCCACTGTATTGCATCTGAGTAATATTTTTTTTGCCAGTTATCTCCTTAATATCACTTTCACTCATATATTATACTGTGCAAATGTGACGATTCTGGATGATTTGCATTTCTGCTAAACTACCCTAAGAGAAACAGTAATGAATCACTGGGACCAAGGTATATATGAGAATATGTCATGCTTGTGTAGTTGTGGATGTTCTGTTGCCTTGCAATTATTGTATTCCTGAAACTGATTTTTTGCAATTGTTTTATTCTTGAAACTGATTTATCTAAGCTTACTCCCTTTTTTTAAAATTTTCCAAGTCTTTTGGGTTTCTACTACATTGACACGAATGGACCCCATTCTTAAGTCAAAGTATAACTGAAGTTCATGAAATTAGAATTGTTTCAGTCTTTGACATTAGTCAGAAGTGCTCTTTGCAGCACCTGCAATGTGCCCAGTATTGACTCCTTCTGCAATTCATATGGAGTTATATGTATTGGTAACATATCTAAGCATGATTGTAAATTCTTTTTTATAACACCAGTTGCTCCTACTACTATTGGGATTATCTGGGTATCCTTCTTCCACATTGCCCTTGTTTCTGTTTGCAAATCCTGGTATTTTATGACTTTGTGTGTCTGTGTATGTAAGACACTGTAGTCACTGGTTGTAGCAATTTTAATGATCAATGCTACTTTTGTCTTCTTTTCATGGACTACTATATCTGTTTTTTTGTATGTATTCTTTTAACTGTTGGTAATGGATCATTCCATGTGATATAAACTTCATCATTTTCTATAATGCTTTGTGGCACGTTTCCAATGATTTTCATCTTCATCATGATTATAATGTTTGCACAATCCCCAATGCAACAGTCTTGCCACAGTATTATACCTTTCAGTATAAAGTCCTTCTGCCATTAGTATATCACATCCAGCAACAAGATGTGATACTGTTTCCAATTCTGTTTTACAAAACCTACATTTGTCTTTTTCTCCCACATTGTAATGAAAAACACACAAATGTCCTGGATAAAGTGCCCCTTCGAAACTGAACGTACTTTTTCAAAAACACAAGGAGGCAGCACCACAGCAGATCTTCAAACAAGAATGAAGGTTTAATTAATCCACAAAAATGGAAACACAGTGAGCGCTTTCACGTTATCAAAACTTTCTGATGAAATGTTTTGATAACGTGAAAGCGCTCACTGTGTTTCCATTTTTGTGGATTAATTAAACCTTCATTTTTCTCCCACATGTTCAATGGACTTTGTAAACCAATGTGTATGTAGTCCACTATCTTGGGCCACCAATATTAATCTTTTGTCTTTTGGTTTAAATTCACTTGTCCTTAACCATTCCTGCGTTCAGTCCTGATCAACATGATGTTGTTCCAAGAATTTTCTACACTTGCAATTATATTTATGGATTTTCCACATTTCTTGCCTTCCCATCTGATCCTTCACATTATATTATTTCGGTTATTGACATATTCAGTTGCTGCCTGATTTTTATCAATTTCTGGTTTGATATCCATTCCTGCTTGACACCGATATACTCCTGCTAAACTAAGCAGCTAAGTCATCTTAGACTTATTCTAGGGTCTTGTGAGGTAAGCATATATGTATGCAGTCCTGCAACTGCAGATTTATACATGTAATCATTTTCAATGAGGCCAATACCTCCTTCAGAACTGGGAATATATAGCCTTGGTATACAATGATTTTTATAGATCATTGGATGAGCATGAAGCATCCTTTTTGTTTTCCTGTCCAATCAATCCAGCACCTTTTGGGCCAGTCAGTCACTACAAAAATGCAAGTTAGGACAGGAAGAGCAAATTGGTTTATAAAGCTTAGACTTTGTTCCTAGATGTCAGCGCTGTTTTCAGTATTGATTTTAGTCTTCTAAAATATCCCTTACTACATTTTATTCTCATTTGTCCATGTTTACTGTTGACCATTCTTCAATTCCCAAATATTTATACACTCTCTTTTGCTCAAGTTCTTTTATATCACATATAAACCAAAAGAATAAGCACTTGGGTGGTATGTCTCCAATAATTTAATTGCAATAAACAACGTTTAGCACTTTCGTCAAACACAATTGACTTCTTTAGAGCACCAATACAAAATTAAGAACCAGTTTAAATACATTTATCACACCTGTAATTGGTTAACTACCAACCAATAAAAATTATAAATTTGGCATGAATCATAAATATTAAAATTTTGGTCATGAATATTAAAACTTTTGACCAGACCAAAAGCTTAAATGAACATTGGATTTAAAACCATAGAATAAATCTAGGGACTTATACTTGTCCTGCCTTCTCTTTTAAAATTGGCATAATAGACAAGTGGTCATTTAACCCTGGGGAAGGTTGGCAGCTAACCTCAGCTGCCAAATCAATTCCTTTTTACACAAAATATTTTGCCAATCACCCCTCTAGAATCTATTTGCACCATGTCTAAAATACAAAACGTATAACCAATAAACCCTACACAATGTAAACTGTGTCTGAACAAGGTGTTTGTTTCTTTTTTATTTTTAACATCATATAGATGTTCATAAATTCTTGTTTTCAACAGTCTCTCCAACATAAAATGAAGGGCAATAATTACATTTGGAAAGGTATACTAACTTACTAGAAAAACAATTTCCCTTCCTAAAAAAAGGGTATTGCTATTTTCATTGGCCAATGTGATGGAATGATTTTCTAATATATACTGACAATAAGGGCACCTTCCACAAGGTCTAGTCCCACTCAATGTATTCCTGTCCTCTAGTCTACCACTTTTCCTCTCCAAAATTAATTTCAAATTTGGCCCAATTTTAGTGGAAAAAATAGGTTTATCACCCAATGTCTCATATACATCACTATTTGTCTTTAAAATACTCCAGTCTTTGAGTATATTCTTGACCCCCTTGTATAATGGGCTATACTGAACCACACATGCTTGGTGAAAATCAATATCTATCCCATTATCCACATTTTCTTCTATCTCGGGATGTTTGATAAACCCCTTTCCTAAAAAGTGGTTGATATTTCTTCCCCCACTCAACCAGAACTCCATCAAGAATGGAATCAATGAACTCCCCAGGATAGCCCCTATCCAAAAACATCTCCCTAAGGACCACAAATTCCTTACTGACATCCTCTTTATGGGAAGTCATCCTGGCTTTTCTTATAGCTTGACCCTTAATAATCCCTTTCTTCTGAAATAGGGGGTGTTGACTATTATAATGTAGGTACCTGTTACAAAAGGTTTTCTTCCAAAAATTCTTGATTTAAAACCTTCCTTGCCTTTTATTATTTTAGTATCCAAATAACTAATTTCTTCTTTGTGACACTCAAAGGTGAATTTTAGAAAACTGGTGGTATTCAAATATTGTATAAAGGCAGGTATTGAATCCATAGACCCCCTGCATAAAACAAAGATATTGTCCAAAAACCTATTATAGGTAATAATATCTGAAAAATATTCACTCTTAAATACATGTTTCAGTTCCCATCCTAACAGTACTAGGTTGGCATATACAGGGGCACAAGCAGCCCTCATAGCCACTCCTTTGATCTGTTGAAAGTACTGCCCCTCAAAATAAATATAATTATTCTGTAAGATGAGTGCCATAATTTCACATATCAGATTGACCTTATCATTTTGTAATTGGGAACATGTAAAAAGTACATCTTCAAAAATCACCAAACCTTCTCTTTTAGGAATACAAATGAAGAGGTCCTGCACAGCTATAGTCAAAAAAATCAAATCCAAAGACCAATTGTCTGTTTTTATCTTTACCAAAAACTCCCAGGAGTCCTTCGCTAAATGAGGCACCCCCTCCCTCACATGCTTGATCATCCTGTCAACATAGACAGCCGAATTGTGTGTCTTGGACCCTCCAGCTGCCACAATGGGCCTAAAAGGGGGAGTTAATATACTTTTATGTACTTTAGGTTTACCAAACATCACTGGTATTTTAGGATGAAAATTACAAAGAAAGTCATACACATCTTTAGTAATTCTTTGTTCAAAAACATATTCGTAGAAAAAGCTATTAATCCTTTGATAGGAAATATGAATTTGATTTTTAGAAATGTGAGAATAATTTTCCACATTGAATAATATTTCCTGCATGGCATTCGTGTAATCCTCGGAATTGTATATAATAATATACCCGCCTTTATCTGGAGTCATAATACGGACGCTGCGGTCTTCCCTTAATTGGTATAACAAACTCCTTTGATTAACGGACAAATTAGAAAAAATTATCCTGTTTTCCCCCCACATTTTATACAAATCAAACCTGACAGCCTTCTCAAAGATAGCCACTAATGGATGAAGGGGTGGATTAAATACGCTATTTTTCTTAAAACCTTTCTTTTCAGTTTGTTTATCACCCCCTCTCATTCTTCCGAAATAAAACCTTCAGATTTAATTTCCTAAGATAAAGTTGTATATCAACTAGCACTTCCGCAATGTCAGGGATTTTAGTGGGCACATATTTAAACCCTTTTGAGAACAAGGTAAAATATTCACCAGTAATATTCTTATCCATATAGTTATAAATATGAAAACCTTGTGAGGTATGAAGGATATGTTATCCTGCATTCACTATTGTTAATACCTGCCTGTCTTCCACTTGAGGAACCCCTTCTGATATGGTCCCCCTTTGCTGTATACTCCCTGTGTCTCTTGTTTCTTGTTTGCTATTCTCTGGGAGCATCTTAATACTGGAAAATCCTCCGGCCCAGAAGAATTCCCCCTACCATTTTCCCTAAAAAACGTACCATCACCCTCCTTTCCATTTTCATAGAAAGACTGGTTTGCTTCACCAACCAGAAATGAACCACTGTTAGGGTCAGGACTGGTGTATTTAAAGACAAGTTTGTTAGTGGGATATACTTGTTGTTTTTGATATTGATTTAAGTCCCTATTAAGTTTCTTAGATTTTTTTGTAAAAAATATTATTACACTTTTTATCTACTCTGTCAATAATTTTATTATAAAGCCCTTCATACTGGGAGAACAATAAGTCACTTAAAATCATGCCATTCAAATCCTCCACTTCTTTCTGAAGTATATTTTCCATTTGTTCATAAAAAACAGTTTTTTGAAGAAGTTAAAGCCCCCATTTGTCAAAAAGCTTAACATAACTTCCTATAATCTCCTCATCATAATACAAGCCAAATGGAAATTTATAAACCTTTAACTCCTGTGGTACAACTTGTAAACGTAGACATTCATTAAAATACATAATCTCTATCTGAGTCATTTTAAACTTAAATATTTTTTTCTCAAACAAATAGATCATATCTTTCAAAGATTTAAAATAAGAGTTACAATTTTTTATATCACATTCTTATCCCAGGCTGAAGTTTTCTTGGTGTTCAGAGACAGGGACTTTCCTGATAATCTTGACATTATAGAAGAAGTGGTCCTTTTGCACATTTATCAAGACCAAATGACATTCTTACATCATCTGAAAAAGTTTTGACCACTTGCAGTTGTGCTTTCAGTTCCTCATCTGATGAACAGTACAGTTTTAAATCATCATCAAAAAGAAGATGAGAAGTCTTTATACTTCGTTGTTTTCTGGAAGCCAAATTGTAGCTATGACCTAATCTGTTAAGTAGATAGCTTAATGGGTTAAGGGCAAGACAGAAGAGCAGTGGTGCAGAGAGTCACCCTGAAATATCCCACCCTGAATTTTTATCCCTGGAATAATAATTTGTCCTTTATCATGTTTAACTGCAAAGTGGTTTGCCACTGTTTTATGGTTGCTGTAATGTAATTGATCAGTGTAGGGTGTATCTTATACATTTTTAATCACACTTTTATCCATGAAAGGAGAATACTGCCAAATGTTTTTTGTAATCTAGCCATTAGATTCTTCCCCTTTTTACAGTTCTCCATTATGACTTTATTAAACAACAAACTATCCTTTGTTCCATATTACTTTCTTTTAGTTATCCTCTTGTTCTATTGCCATGATTGAGTTTTCTTTTAAATGACTATAAACTCTTTTAGCATCAATTCCAGTGTATAGTTTATGTCATCAGAAGGCAAGTTATTAGTCTATAGAGTTCAGGATAGCTTGCAGGTTTGTTCTTAAGTAGGAGTATTGTTTTCCTGTTTTTAACCAGATTGGTGTCTATTCAGGGTGTGCATATAAATAGATCTTACTCATGGCTTAATCTTCATGTAAAGATGTTAATAATTTTAGCCAGAAGTTAGGTACTGCATCTGGGCCTGGGGTTTCCAATTAGGAGCTTTTCTTAACCCTCTTTCAATCTCTCTGTCCATTACTTCATCCCATTTCAAATCTTGTATAGCTGAACTTCTTAATCTTTCTTTTACTTCTTCTTTTACTTCTTCTATCCATTCAGCATAGTTGTTATTTTCCACAGGATCTTCATAGATATGTTGCCAAAATGTATCTATTTCTTATTTTTTTTTTGGTGGTGGTGTTTCAATTCCTTTTGCCTTGTTTCCCAAGTCTCTATAAAACTTTTTTGGGTCATCAAAAATTGCTTATGTTGTACTTTTCCTTTATATTTATCTGCATACCTTCTAAGTTTCTCTGCCTTTGCTGATATTTTTAGTTTATTATTTGCAATAGTGCACAATAGGTCCTGATCTGTTCTGATACTGTGCATTGCTTTTATCACATCTATCTTTCTGAGTATTTTGTTGATTTGTTCCCTCTTCTATACTTTTGTAACAGTGACACTTCTTGTCTTAATTACTTTATAGTTTTCTGTATTTGATACCTGATGTGATGATGTGAGGTATTGCCAGCTATGCCAGAAGAAATAGGGAGGTGGATGTGTAACATATGCCAGAACAGCTAGCTGGAGGTTTGTAAAGAATTGTATGTCATTTGTATATAAAACTGATTTGTACCAGATGCTTGTGTTGAAAATGTATTTGTAAAGCTGATTGTGTATAAAATGTACCAGCAGTGTGTCCTGCTGGACAGAGGAAGACATATGCATGTATTATTGTAACTGTTGAAATGTATATATTGTAACAAAGTCTACTGGAAGAGAAGGGGTTTATTTTAATCCAGCTAACTTTGAAAATAGCTTGAAATTAAATTACCTGGCTTAGGCTATAAAGATTGTGTCTTACAGTTCTCAATGCAGCCAGAGACAAAACGTCTGTACTAGGAAGCTTTGTGTTGTCTTTGGGATAAACTAATTGCTACTCTGGAAGGGTGGATGTTTGAAATTGTTTTATGACTTCCAGAAACTGCAACAGATCTTAGCAAACTCTATGAGTGTGTATTATTGACACATATGTGCTAAATCCTGGCAGCTTCTAGCCAAGGGAGTAGCATGGGAACCAGAAGTCAGATGATAAAATGTATGTGATATCATTCTGTAATCCATCACTAAACATGTTTTAATACTAGGTGTTACTGAAGTCTCAAGGCACTCCATTTTTGGAAACCGACAAGGAAGGACCCCTCACCTACTTCATTTAACCTTACTCTAGTAAGTGAACCGGGGAATAGTAATTCTTTAGATCAGTCAGGAGAATATAGTGAGATTAAGATTGAGGTTAAGTACTGTTTTCCTGTATCTGTAGTAATCTATTCATCTGTGTTATTTTAATATTTCCTGTGAATGAAACTCTGGTGTTTATTGTAAATATACATTTAGTATATTTGTGTTCTTCTATTATTTATTATTAAATATATTTAAATATTTTATTATGGCTGGTCCTTTAGAGAATATTTTAACCTTTGAAAGTACTCATATCTATTTGGTGACTCTGTGGCCAATCCTTAAAGCCTTATTGCATTGCTCAAACACTATCATTTGTATTAATATTAATTTTACTCATTATAATTCGGTACTTTTGTAAGAGCCTTATAGTAACTGGCTTTTGAGTGTCTAATGGCAGTATAACTACATTATAGTCTGGGAAGAAGGAGGCATAGGTAGTAAATCTGTGCCAGCTTTTCCCAGATGTGTTCTTGTGTGTGTGCAGATCAAATCTCCAAGAGTGTGTGTGTGTATCAGCTGCTTGTAGCAGGGACACAAAGCACTGGTTTCACAGAGATGGTGTTGGAGGACTTGGCTTGGATACTTGGCTGAGGACTCAATTCTACAATTGTGCCAGTGGGGAGTCTTACCGGGGACATGGAGAGAAACAATGAGAGAAACCCAGATCCCAGACTGTTTTCCCTGTGTGCTTTTAAGGGAAATTGTACTTGGTGCAGAGAGCTGCATCTGGAAATACTGTGTGGATCTATTTTTGTTCCAAGTGAATGTCCCTCTCCAGTGTCAGTGTTGAGGATTCAGGATCCTTGATTACTGGCCCAGAGAGGGGGACATCACATCTCCATGATGGCATTTGATTTCTCCCCTTCCTTTCTCTTACTGCTCTGTGTTTTTGTGGTAAGACTTCATCAGTTATTAATTTAGCTGGACAGTAATATATCCTATTTACTTCTGTTATATTGCAGGAATCTCTATGAACAGTCATAATTACTGTATGCATTTATTTTATCAAACTTCTAACTTTTTGGGTTTTATTGACTTTCTGTAGACTATTTCTTTCACTGATCTTAATATGTCTGTCCATCTTTATTAAATCAAGCAACTCTTCTCTTAGCTTATTTTCTTCTAAACTGAGAGCACCTTCCTGTACCACATTGTCTTCAGTTTCATCCTGGGTCATCCATTGAGCTTTCATATGGGAACTCACTGGCCTATCACTCCACAACATTGACTGCATAAGAGTTGCCACAGTTTCCTGTTCCTTTCCTTGCTGTGCAATTCCAGCTAAACTTTTTTTACTGGTTTCCTATAGAAGGCTCCAAAATATCTTCATACTGCAACTGATCAGATGTTTCCTACTCTACTGGTTTCTCCTTAATTTTGGGATCTATTGCTCTAGCATGCTGCAATGTAATCAGAGTTAAATTTCCTACACTAAATCCTTCACTTCACAGGTAATCCATAACCTCAGTTTCTATTTCTTTACCGTTTCAATTACTACTCCTCATTTCTGGTTTTCTTCTTTGTTTTCTTATTTTTGTATTGTAAAATCTTCTATGTCAGGATGCCTTTGCCTATATTTCTCTTCAAATATCTTTGGTATGGCTCTTTTTGTATTGGTTAGTTTTGCTTTCTCCTTTGCATAGATATTGCACCATATTAAATATCTTTTTCTTTCGCACGTCCATATTTCTTCTTCAGATGTTTCCTGCTCCTCCTGTTTCTTCTTACTTGGGGACTAGTTCTGTCATGCTGTGTTATAATCGGTGTTAGACTTTCTACACTAAATCCTTCTCTATGCAAGTATTCCATAACATCACCTTCTAATTTTTTTAACTTCTACTTTACTAATCTTCTGGTCTGTGTTCCCTCTTTGTGATCTTATGTTTTGTATTGTGAAATTTTCCATATCTGGAAGACCTTTGCCTATATTTTTCTTCGAATATCTTTGGGGATACTTTTTTTGTATTGATTAAATTGACTTTCTCCTTTTCATAAATATTGCATCATACCAGATCTCTTTCTTTCCTATGTCCATATTTCTTTTTTATACCTTTCAAAAATCTCTAGTTTTTTTTCTTTATATTTTTGCACTTCCTCGGTTGTGTCTTTTAATGGCCCAAGGTTTCTTGGTCTATATAATGTTTTTCATACATCTGTTGTATTAATGAACACAAACTTTTATTTGAAGCTACTGACAATTTTTCTTGTGCAAGTATTTTTCTTTCCTCTAATTTCTCTCTTAATCTTTTTGTACATCTTCTGTCTGGAAATTATGGGCTTCCTTCATAATAGTAACAATATATAATTTCTTTCTTATTCTCAATAGTGCACTCTATCATCTTTATGACTCTTTTTTGGCCTATCAGTTTTTGTGACCTTTTGTGGACTACTACTACTACTACTACTACTACTTTTACAATGCGGAGGGGGGTGTAGCATCCTGACCCTGGCCTAGCCCTATTATAGGAATGTTTCTGTGTCTTACGGATTCTACACTGTCATTTTTTCCATTCCTGGGACCAGTGCGCCTACCAGGATTGGGCACTTTTTTATCCTGGATCTTGTGTACCCAGCTATCTTTTTTTTATTTTTTAACCTACTTTTGTCCATGATATATGCAATTCTATATATTAGTGTCATCTTGGTGAGATTTTGTGAAAACAGGGTCTACATCATTAAGGTACTCACCAAGACTTAAGGATGAATTCAATTGCAGGAATACTAGTCTTCTTTGCTTGCCGATTTTATCATTTCTCCATTCAGACCCTTTCTGTGAGGCCTGACTAATGTCCTGGCACTGTAGCCATTGTAACTCTGCAACAATATATACATTTTATTTAACTATCAGCTATACACACATACATACATATTATTGTAACCTGGTAGCTTTGGTCCCTTCTGCAATGCTAAATTCCATCAATTGCAGAAACCCTTAACTAATCACCAAACATATGTGAATGTTGAAAGTTTAAGTTAGAAATGGGGAAAGCATACAGTGCCACAGCATTAACCATTTTGGAGTCAGCATATTGCATGTAATTCTTCCTGTAACAGTGTACATTATATTTGGTTGCTGGTTATGGTGGAGCTTGTGAAGTCCCCTCTGAGTACCTAAAGAAAAAAGTATTATATCTCTGTGGTAATTTATGAAATGTGGATTTGTATCACCATCCATCAGATATTTCATCTCTGCTGCGCCATTTGGGGAATTTGTTTATATGGTACCTAAATATAAGATTCCTATGGGATCTGAGTAACTCATCCTGCCTTTTCAACTGTCTGCTAATAATTTTACCCTCATCTTGTGCTGAAAAGTTTCATATCTTTCTCCATTCCTATACCCACTTATTCTATCTCAAATGTGGACAGAAGGACAAAAGGCCTTTCTCCCAGTTCTTTGTACAACTTCAGCACAATTAATTCAGTTACACACAGTCTATATCCTGGGAATCCTGGACTGTCTCTCTGAAGTTATATCAATGGTTATAGTTAATTAGCTTTTGAGCTTATAGCCATGTGGCTCAAACAAACATGTATCTCTGTTACTCCTAGCAAACATTTAGATCTCAGTTATCTTATGTCCATCAAGCCAAATCTGGTTTATGTGGCAAATATTTGGGTACAGTTAATCACTCTTCTAGTTTGAAATGTTATTATGACATCCCATTGTGCATTTCTTAGTATTAAAGATTACTAGATAAGATGGTTTGGTTCAGCAATATTCTACTTATCAAGGTTGCTATTGCAGTTTTTTTTGTAGCCCATTTGGTTTCTTAGCTATGTTAAACTACAAATTAAAGGCAATTTCTTAGGTTCATAGGTAGGTACTAGGCTATCGGCCCAAGGGCCTACGTAAGCCTAGCCAGCAAGGTACCATAGCTTACGCCACCTAAGAAAGTTATGCAGTATAATATAATACAGAGCAGAACAGCATGTGTGATTCACATGATGCAGGCTACCCTTGCAAAACAAAGGAATATCATTGTAAATGCTTTAGTCTGTGAGAGTTCTGGGGTGATGTTCTTTTTATTTTGTTTTACAAGAAATTTCTTTTTTTCAGCTACCTACTGTAGAAGATATTAGGATCAGGCCTTGGTGGAGGGGAGAGAAGCTGCCTGTTTTTGAGCTTAGTGACCTCAATGCCCCTATGAGATTTACATCACATGTGACTTGGTGTCTTATTACACTGGTTATTAGATGGTGCAAATAAAATTTTAACATGCAGTGCAACTTTAAACACTTTCCACCCAGAAGGGAAGTCAAGTAGACTTGCCACACTATATTCTTTTTTTTTCTCAAAATACATAGATCATTACAATGTTTATGGGAGATGCCTGAACTAATTATATCACCTTGGAACTTGTAAGGTACACAGGTGATTTTTATTATAAAACTGTTTGCCATTTATCTTACAATATTCAAATTACTATATGCTTCTTTTAAGAAACACAGCAGTATGCTTGCCAGTTTGACATTTGTAGGAAAAAATGGATAACATTATATATTTGCTTTGGGTAACTCAAATAATGGAGGAGTTGCCATTTTAATTAAAAGACATGTTTCTTTCAAGATATTGTAGGCAAAAGAAGATACAGAAGAGAGGTTTATTATCATCAACTATACTAGTCTATTTCTTGTCCAATCTATAGTGACACTTTCAGTTTATGCACCATTTTCTGACAGGTCAAGTTTTTTTAGGAATCTATTTCAGAAATCTATTATTTAATAATCATGGCTTCATTCTGTGAGGAGAAAGGACTGGAACTTAACTTTGGGTTCACCCTATGATAAACAATGGGTGCGATTTTATGGATGCTTTTAGCCTTATGACCTTCAGGCAAACATTACAGTTTTTTTTTTTTTAGTCATCACATAGATCCTGGTCTAGGAAAGATTTTTTCTCCTATCTCTGCATTCTTTGAAAGTTCAATATTTAATGAATCTCAGAACTGATGTAATTCTCTGACCACTCACTAGTTCATATTAAGATAACTTTTTTTTTTTTTTTTTTTTTACAAAAAAACAGTGTTAGCCCCAAGTTGGAGACTGAATCCATAATTACTTAAAGGAAAACATTGAAGGATAAGTTTTATCATAATCAAGTTGTAGTTTGCAGAACTCCAAGATAGTAATATTCCATTTTCATACCAGATGGACTACATTTAAATGTAACATCCAAGGTACTGGTATTAGCAAAGCAGCCTATTAGAAAAAATACACGAGGAGAAACAATTCATGGTTGAAAATTGCATTTTGCAGCTTGATAGTGAATTTCAACATTACTTTGATGAGATAAACCTAATTGAGTAGTTAGCATGAACTAAATTCACTTCATACTTCATATCGGTCTGTTTCAATCCAAATTAGGCATTGAATATGATGAGTGGGTATTCTTTCCCTCAATAATTTTCACCAGACTGCTTAAAGCAAGTCATTGTTCAACAGCATATATCACTGATTACAAATAGTGGTAATTTACACAACTGCAAGATATCCTGTCAGTGTTTATTAGCACTTACAAAGGCATCTGTACCACTAAGAAATTACGTATTGATGAAGATGGTATGGAAACTTTTCTAACTGGTTTTGCTCTGATAAGGATGCCATTTTACTTGATCAATAAATTAAACACAGATATATCTCCTGAAGAAATTCAAGAGTCAGTCTGGGTAATTAAACTGAGCAAAGCTTCAGGACCAAATAGTCATTATACTTCTTTTTTTAAAAGTTTAAATGTCAGCTATTTCCAATTCTGTTAAACTATATAATTATATAAAAATGATATTAGTGATAAATATTTCAGTCAGTCAGAAACAAGTTTTATTTTCAAACCTGACGCTGATCCTCTTCTTGCCAAAAATGACATAAATCGAGATATTAAAACATACTCCACCATTTTAGCTGAAAGATTCTAATCAGTAGCAAACCTGATCATATCAAACTATGACAGACCCAGGATAATAATATGATACTGCAACTGACTTTGTACCATAAAACAAACATTACTAATCAACATGTAGTCTTCACTGTTGAGGCAAATAAAACCTTTGATTATGTACATGTTCCTTTTCTCTTAGAATCACTGAAAAAACATTACATTCCCAGGCAGTTACATTCAAGATATAAAAGTTGGTATGACAGCTTCTACCTAATTTGCTATAAATGTCAATTTACTAGCTCCTCTGAAAATATTAACAAGTGCTGGGAAAGATTCATTCTACCCCTTATTCTGTTCTTGAAAAAGGAAGAAAGTAGGACTATCACGTGAAACTAAAGCACTTATAAATAAAAAGAATCAACTTTACAGCATTTTAGACATAGAACTGAGCAACATATGAAAAGTGAGATAAATAACTTAAGCAGACAGCACAACAGAAAAAAAGAAGGCAGAGATGAGAGTAAGAGAAATTAAATTGTCTATTAACATAACCCAAAGCACAAAAGAAGGTCAATTATTTGTAGACTTCACATGTACAGCAGGAAACCACAAACATGGAAGAAGGATATTCAACTGAAACTAGTAGAAGGATGCCAAATTTAATGACAAATAAAAAAAAATCATTGTCATTCTATTTGCGAAACACTTCCATAGTGCTAACATACATTTAAAAGATAACACACATATATTAGTGTCCAGACTTTGAAACCTTAAAAGCACCAGGCCATAATTGTATAATTAAATGCACAACTAAAGCAACTTCTAGATGAATTACCTCCTGTATTATCTACAATATTCGGCATGAGTATTAAGGAAAAATGTCTACAATTTGCAAAAGGACAAATACAGTGCTATCTGATGACCCAAAAATGACAGCTCCTTAAGTCACTCAAGTGCTATAGGTGAAGTCTTGGAAAAAAAGTATAGTGAATAATTTCTAAGAGGAAGCAACAAAAGTACTAGATCAGGGATTCCAGGTAGCTGCTATTTTCCTGGATTTCTCAGGTGTATTTCACTTTCTGGATCATGAACTGATTATTGAAAAATTTGTAAATCCTGAGGTATCACTGTGGTGTAGAATAGTGTAGCTGCAAGTACGTTTCAATATTTTTGGGGCGTACACATCCCTTCAACCTGTATGGCCTCTTTTGTTAGACAGCATTAAGAAGTTCTCGATTATTATGGATATGAATGACTGTAAGTGAAATAACGGTATTGTCAGTATACATGTTCCCTGTGATTCCACCAAAATTTTCTATCTGATTTTACTTCACCTTGGGTTAAAGTCTCTGTAATGAAGTATTAGGTTACCAGAGAAGGAAATTTCTCTTAAGTTCTGATGCTTCTTCATTAGATAAGCTCTCTTCTAATGGTATGTTTCACAAAAACATTTATGAATCTTTGTTAACTTCCCTGTCTTAGAAAGAAAACTCAGTAATCTCTGTAATGTGAATGATTGCCTTTAAATTATCTAATTGTGTTAAAGTGTAGTTGTATTCTCACCTGGAATGCCACCATCAACTACCTGCTGACAGTATAAATATTTGGCCCATGGCTTGCTCATATAAATGCTTACTGAAAAATAGAGTGACTCTTTCCCCAAGAGTTTACTGATAGATATCACTGTGGTGCCAGTGTATATAATACTAACTTAAAATATAACACCTGTACTTGGCTTATTTCTTAATTCAGACAGTAACACATTTGTAAGATATATTTAGGATTTGTAAAATATGTAACAAAAAATGCATTATGAAATTGCATTTACAAGGTTCCAACTCCACAGTCTCAATCATAAAGAAGGGAGAAATACCCCCACCATGAAAAGAAAAAGGAAACACTGCTACCGCACACTTAGAAACCACACTGGAAGTGAATTCCTATGAAAAATGGCAATCAAGGGGTTCATCTTTGCTGAGATATGCTGAGTGAGTTGGCTCCTTTTAAAATCTCTCATCAAGTAGTAAAGCAGATACCATATGTGTATTTCTGTGGCAGAGAGTCATATATAACCCTGTGATCTTTGTGAATGTAAACAAGAAGAAATAAAATAAAAGAAACTTTATGGAATATATGATCGGACTATAAAGTGTTAATTCCTGCCTTCTGTAGATGGTAAGCCAAGAGCCATAGAAAATACCATTAAAGATTTTTCAGAGAGATAGGTGACTAGATCTGAGAAAATAGTAATTAGTAAACAAGGTGAAACTGCTCCATTGAACCTCTAGTATGAATGTAAAAATAAAACCAGATTAATTAAGACTCTGGTTTCTGTGGGGAAAAAGATAATAATCAAGAATGTAGCCTGAGCTGAAATCAGTGTAATATTAAACAGCTATAGTTTGGAAATGTTAGTGTCCACCACATCTGGATAGGTTTGCTGTTCTGCAATCTGCCTTATATATTATCTTAGCACTTAACACAGCTAATGATCTAGTTCTCTTTCAGATACAGAAAGTTGAGGTATTTATCTGACTTATAGGCTTTATTTAAGAATTCTAGTCTGAGTGCAACTTATTGTTTTCTCTTCCTTATGCAACCATAACTACATCTGCATATTTAATTTTTATTAGCACGGCCTTGACATTTTATTGCCTAAGGAAAATTCATGTTTAGGATTCTGTGATTAGTATTATTTATTTATTTATTACTTATTATTTAATGACAGACTATTATTTAACAATGTAGCTTGCCATACAGATGGTACCCACCTCTAACTTGCCAGATCACTTAGCACATTGCAATTTTGTCATTATTATTATTAGTAGTAGTAGTATTTCATTTGGCTATTAATCAAGAGTGGCATGGTAAACTAAAACTTGCATCAAATAACAAATCTGCATTAGCTGACATATGTAAACTGAACAAGGAATATCAGGATATCATGCAGCATAAAATATCAATAAATCTGGAAAAAATCAGATTACAATGCTACTCAATTAATCCCAAGAGTATGCACATGATCGCAATTAGATCTTAATATTTAAATGAAAAAGTCATATAAAAGAAATAATATACACTAGAAATGATCAGACTATCAAAGTTACAGACAAAAGTATCTTACTATGTTTTAAAAACCATTACAAGAATATTAATTATAACAACTCATCTACAAATGATAACAAAAGTATAGACAACTTTCTTGCTAATAATATTCAAAAGACGCTATCCAAACTCAATATTAATAACATAGACAAACCCTTTTCCTTTAAAGAATTAAAGGAACAAATAAAAAAAATCTTAAGACAAAAAAAGCACCAGGGCTGGATTACCTAATTCTGGAATTTTACAAATTATTACCTGATAATATCTTGAAAATCTTACTCAATGGATTCCAGGATGTTAAAACTACAGCAAACATCCCTCCCTCATGGAAATATTCTATCATCTCTCCCATCCTAAAATCAAATAAAGAGTCCAACCTTCACAGATCATACAGGCCAATTTCTTTGCTTAACATTGATTACAAGATATTAATGTCTATCTTAGCAGACAGATTAAATAATATTCTTTCAGTATTAATTCATGAAAACCTATTCTTTCAGTATTAATTCATGAAGACCAAACCGGGTTTATCAAAAACAGAAAGGTACAAGACAATGTAATTAGATTAATGTCCTTAATAGACTTAGCAAACAAGAAAAAAATGAGCTTTCTATTTTAAGCCTTGATATAGATAAAGTTTTTGACTCCCTAAGTTGGCCATATCTGTTTAAAGCTCTGCAAAAATACAATTTCTCCCCAAACTTTATACGATTAATTAAAAAACTATGTGAAAAGTCCATAGCATACATAAAGACTGGATCTTATCTATCTAGCCAATTCGAAATATTAAGAGACACTAAACAGGGGTGTCCCCTCTCCCCATTACTCTTTGCTCTGGCTATTGAAACTCTTGCAAATTAGGTTAGAAATAATGACAGGGTTAAAGGATATAAAGTGTCAGACAAATTATCCTCCAAGATATAACTGTTTGCTGATGACCTACTAATAACTTTTAATAGTATTGAAAATTCAGTAGATCACCTATTACATAATCTAGACTTCTTTGAAAACATCTCTAGTCTAAAATTCAATCACAACAAAACTCAGGCACTCTTAGTGAATAAAAATGTTACTATGAAACTTAGATCAAAAAGAGACATAAACTGGGAGGGCACACATATTAAATATATAGGTATCATTATTGAATCTAATTATAAAAATCACTCACATCTAATTAGCAACAACTTATAAACTGAATTACTAGTCTAATAGGCAGTGGGAACAGACTCTTCTTCACATTTGAAGACAGACTAACTTTAATTAAAATGATAATGTTACCTAAAATATTATTCATTGACCAGGCTCTAATAATTCCCCCACCTGACAAAATTAAACAGAAAATTAATAACTAATTAATTAACTTCCTTTGGTATCCCCCCAAAAAAAATAAGAATTTCTTTTCTCTGGCACACCACAAGCTGGGATGAAGGAGGTATACATTTTCCAAATATTTATTTTTTTATTTAAACTCCACATTTATTAACATAGTGTTGCTTTGGAATAATACTTCTTATACATCATATTGGAAATCAGTACATGAAACCTTATTTCTTAATAGTAATAGGACATTGCTTGAGCCATATACTCAAATATATACAGATATCTTTATATGGATTTTAAAAATATACATTCAAAGTGAAAAGTTAAAATTTGTTTTCACACCTCTTATCAACCAAATATTGCTGTTGGTTAAAACACTTATGTTTTCTAATCAGTTAATTAAGAATTTATTATTAATTATGTTTCCTGTTGCTTACACAAATGAATGTGTGATATCTTTTGATACTCGGGAAATGTTAAAATTTAAGAAGGGTGACATTATATTGGAATCAATTTCTCTCAGCTAATAAAATAAGTTCTGCAGACGATTTGATCAGCAAACATAGTTTGCAAAATTGCAATTGGCTGGACATTCAAACTTGTAAGGATTTTATACATACTTAGCTTGTACCCTCATTAGAGGCATACCATAAGAATAACTTAAAAATCTTGGATTTTATCTCAACAATTATTAACAGCTCACCCAAGACCACTTCATACATATCTGTTATTTATAAAATTCTCAGAAAGGATTTTAGCAAACCAGATGTTTATTTTTGGAATTATTCAAGTGAAGTTAATAGACAAGTATTCTCAGAAAAAGATAAAAAATACTTTGTTTACAACATCTTCCCTGTTCTGGCATGTATACACATGGAAATTTTTACATAGATGTTTTTTCACCCTGCATAGACTAGCAATAATGTACAAGAAAGATGAAATGAAATGCTAGAGATGTGGACACCCTGATGCTGACTGGATGCATATGGTTGTTAATTGCAAAATAATGTCCCCATTTTGGTTAGACTTTAAATATCTTTGTATAGCTCTATGGAATGAAAACTATATAATTTCTGATTCCCTTATACTTTTCAATGTTCCTGTTCCTGAAGTCATTCCTAAAAAACAAACATTTTTACTATGGTCTATCTTCTCTATAGCAAGGAAAATTGTTACTAAAAATTGGAAATCCCAATCTACTCCTGTCTTTAAAGTTGAGTTTATTCATCTTGTGAAATACATTTGTAAGAATGAGATTGCTACTATAAAAGCAAGGACTAACAACACAACTCATCATTTAATTGCTTGAACAAAATTATCTAATCTATTGGGGAAATATTAAGTGATCTCCTATGTATATTGCTTTTTAGTTGTTAAGGACATTGTATATAGTTTGTTTTTTCTTGTTACTATACTGTTAAGTTATTGTGTTATAAAATGAATAAAAACAGTTTGGAAAAAAGAGTGGCATAGTAACTGGTGGGTCTCTATCCCAGTAATCTAGACTGGTGACAGTAATACATTGACAGGATGAAAAAAGTGGGGAATTAGAGATTCTACTAGCCTTCCATGGGAAATGGGTGTGTGTGAAAATAATTTGTTTGAAAGGCTGTTACCTAAGGTAATAGGTGTTGGAGGACACTATGGTTCATAGAGAAAGTGGTGCAAAAAAGCTACTCTGACAACTACACTATGATATCATTCTTGCAGCTGATTTAGAAATGTAAAACAAACAAGGAATACTACATGTCAGTATATCTAATGAAGATATGGTGTTAGCTTTTTTGCAGCTGGAATGCAGTCCACTAAGTCTAGAGATAGCCTAGTAGTACCTGCTGAGGGTGTGTATGAGACAGACAAAGGGTAGTCTATTTGATCACTAAGAGGACTTCAAAACACAGCTGGAATTACAAAAACTGGCACTGGAAATGCTGCATTTTCTCTTCAGTTTCATATTTGAAATGCTTCAACTGGAAATGCAAAAAATGTGGGCTCAGGCCAATGAGAGAGAGAGAAGCAGGGCCAGTATGAGTAAGATATTATCAATCAACATGAACAGATGAGTCGTGGGTCAGTATAAAACATCTCATGGTATAAAGAGTGGGATGACTTTCATAGTTTTATATGGACATTTGAAAGGTTGTATAATGAACACCAAGTTGACCAAGGGCAGTGGATGAAGTTTCTAACTCCTTTGCTCATGGGTAAGCAATGCACAGTGTTTTCAAATGTAGTGATGCTGATTGTTTAGATTATGGTAACTTTAAGGAATGTTTACTTGCATGTTTTAAACTACCTCCTGAAATGTACAGACATAACTTCAGAGAGCATAGAGCAAAGGCAGCTAACAATGTGAGTAAATGTATTTCTGAAATCAGTACTTAATTTCATAGATGGGTGAGTGCATGTAAGGAAAATACATTTCAAATGCTTACATATCTTTTGGTAAGGGGAAACAGCCCTCAGTAATCTTTCTGAGGATATGAAGATCTGGTTGGCAGACTATGAGTATAGCATTTCTAAGGAGGTGTAGAAGGTTTGCTAGATAGCAAGTTGCCACTGCATAGGAAGTTGGTATCCAACATTGCACATGAGTATCAGGAAACCCATGGGGTGGGGGTGGGGGGGCCAGCCTAAACCATCACAGCAGGTTCAGCAGAAAAAAAAACAGGAAGACAAAGGCTATGGTATACACTCAAGTGTTTGGGTTAAGTGTAAATGTAGTTAGAGTGGGCATGTATGGTCTCAATGTCCACTGAGGCAGTGGGGGGAGGTATCAGGAAACAGCAAGCAGGGAGAGCACTTTGACAGTGGTGGGTTGTCTGGAGAAAATAGCTGTATCAAACTACCATAAGAGTTTGTACCCTATACTGATAGAGAGGAGATAGACCATTGCCAAGAGGGACATAGCCACTGACATAACAATTGTTAATCTTGCAGTTTTCAAAATGAAGCAATACTTGCCAGGACAGTCCATTCCAGTTTACGCTTTGGAAGGCACTCCTCTTCAGGTACCTTTGGCTAGAGTTTAACTGGACTGGACGCAGGGGACCAAGCAGGTGACTGCTTTTGAGAATATCCCTGTAAATATCCTAATAGGGAATGACCTTATGTTTGTGCATTTACACACATCCAGTTATAGGCAAATACATGGGGACACTACTGTAGCAGCCAGGTCCTGCACCTTCGACTGGAGCTGATGATGTGGGTACTTTACAGGGAAAGCCAGTCAGTAGCATTGTTCTGGGAACTGAGCCTCAAAGGGGAAAAAGTAATGGGCTTCCCTTGAAAGGTGTTACTTCAATGGGAAGGCTAGGTGGTAATAGGCATGAATCTGATGCATCATAGGCAGATGGTACCAGACTTCCTTTGGAACTAAAGCTAGAAAGGGTCACAAATGAGCTGGGGTAGACTCAGCTCTCAGACCATACCTTACATGAATTGAAGGAGGTCACTGAGGAGGCTCATCATAGTCAAGGGCAGGTGGAGGTCATGTACTGAAACAAAGGGTTGCCATTCATAGGTTCATAGTACTAGGCTAACTGCCCTTGTGGGCCATTTTAAGCTTAGCCAACTAACCCGTGTAAGAATCAAACCCTGTACCTTGTGTTTGAAAGGTAAATATCTTAAGCATTATGCCATCCTCCCTCTGGTACAAGGAATGAAGCCCTGAAGGAGGACAAGAAGGAGAAGTAATACAACAGTTGATAATACCTGGGTCCTAATGACTCATACATCTGGTCATTGAGCTACTGTAGGGTTATAGGATTAGAGGACCCCTGGATTTAATTCATGGTGAGTGCAAAGGCGAGTGGAATTCCTGCAAGAAGTATATTGTGAAATATGTCATAAACTTCAGGACTAGGCTTAAGGAACTCATTTTAGTAGCCCAGGAGCACCTGGTAAAAGTGTGAAAGCAGTATAAAGCCTGGTATGACAGGATAGCTTGAGCCAGACAGTATTCCGCTAGATAGCAGGAGCAGGTGGTGGTTCTTATTCCTGTCTGACACAACAAACTGCAGACAGACAGACTAAGAGAGTCTTTTAAGGATTGTGAAGAAGGTGAGTGGATGTTAACAGCATGGTAGAGTTAATTCCTTGATAGTACAATGATACAAAAAGTTGAAGCAGATACAATGATCAATGGTTAAGCGCTTCCATCTGTCAAACGCAGATTTCATCAGAACCACCATTTTTTTCTCTGTATTTTGCTTATATACTTCAGTTTGGCGCCAAAAATTTGCATTACAGTTTAAAATTTAAAGACATACTAAACATATTGGACAAAAACTTAATTTGCATATTAAATGATGTATGATATACATCAAATGTATGTAGATGTTGTTTGTGAAAATATTTTGCACCACTAAATTCATCTGCTAAAAATATGTTATAAAACACGCACGTAATGTAGCTGAAGCAATTCAAGCATACAATACTGTCACAACCTGAAGACTAATCGTATATTTTATAATAATTATCCAATGAATATAATATTAAATAGTTAAAAATGTTATATACATAATGCTTATATCATGTTGTTAAAATCTATGCCAGACTTAAAAAAGGCTTGATACTAATAAAATCATTTATGCCTGGTGACCTAACTGCATCCGTAAACATTTGCCATTTACTCTCCTTTTTGGCCAACTTGTCTTTAATGTTGCCCCCTCTAGTGGTTATTTCAACCTGATCTATAATGGTAAATTTGAAACTATGTGTCTCCCCATTTGATACTATGTGTCTACATAGGGCATTCTTTTTGTCTTTCTTTTTAATACAGTACATATGGTCATATATACGACGTTTTAACTGTCTCTCCGTTTTCCCTATGTAGAATGCAGGACATGCCTCACAAGTAGCTAAATACACCACAAATTTTGTGTTACAATTTCCTGCTCTTCCCTTTATGTATGTTCCATTTAAATTTTTCAATTTAATTTCTTCTTTTTCATTAATATATCTACACTGTTTACATGCGCCACATTTAACTGTGGCTTTTTTCTTGTGTCCATCATTTTGCATATTAACTTCAATCATCCTTTTCAAATTGGGTCCTGTTTTATAAACAAATTTTGGGAAGGTACCTAGTTTCTGTACTATTTTTTCATCCATAGTAATCAGTTTCCAATGTTGGATAATAATGTTCTCAATATATTTTACTACAGGGGAATACATTAACACACATACCCTGTGAAATTGATCCTTTTTTACATCCATCTTTTGTACAATGGTATTACCTAATATAGGTTTGTATTTCCCTTCCCATTCTGAGCTAATATACCCAGCCACATCACTGAGTAAATGTACTGGATATCCTCTTTCTCTAAACATTAGCTCAATAAATTGCACTTCATGTAACATAATTTCCTTCGTGGAGGACATTCGAGCCGCTCGTATACACTGACCCTTAAATATGTTTTTAAACACATGTTTGGGGTGATTACTACTGAACTCCAAATAGTCGTTCGAAAACGTGTCTTTTCTGTGTATACGAGATATAAAACCATGGTCTCCGTGTTCTATATATGTGTCCAAGTATGGTATGGAGGGTTCGAACGACAGTCCTCAGGCTGTATTGGACAGGGGTGAATTGAACAAACTACAAAGGGAGATCATCCAACTCAAAGAGGAGATGTCCTGACTGGTGGATCTGGTCAAATGCTCCTTATCTGCCTTCCATAATACCGATGCGGTGAAAGCTTGTGTTGAACAGCCAGAAATACCGGCAGTTTTGGAGACTGTTTCTGCCACGAGTGTGGGGACATATGCAAGGATTAACACAAGCTCACCTTGCGAAATACCGAATGGTCAAAGGCAGCACATATTAGAAGACAAACTGCCCTCAAATCGATCCTTAGGGGGACAATGTTCGAGTCATTGTAGGAATACCAGCAAGAAGTCTTCTAATGAGTTCACCTTTGATTTTAGCATATTTCATGCACACAGCGAAGCGGAAAGGATCGGAGCGAGACCCAAGCGCCCTATGACTATTAAAACGTATGCTGGGGTTTCGAAAACAACTTCTGACAATTTAAAAGGTACTGATTTGATTACTAAACAATTTACTACCCAAAATGGACATGGGTGCAATAACATTAAGAATAAACAGACTGACAACTATAGTAGCAAAAGTAAACATATGGGTGCTACTGTCAGTGAACATTTGGAGTGTTTTTTAAAGGACAATTATGATTTTATGAAATATGACAAGTTAGATGAATTTAAGAGAATTGATAGTGTGGTTGATCATAAAAAAGAAACTTCAGGAATTATTAAGGATAAAATGTATTTATTGGGCAAAAAAATATTATCTATTAAGAATTTAAAAATAGAAAATGCATATTTTACCAAATGTATTACCTTGAAAATTGTACCAAAGGGTATTAGATTTTTTAAATTACCTTTAGGGGTTGATTTAAATTCAGCTACTATGAATGAATTCAATTTATTATTTGACAGTTTTGGCTATGATTATATGGAATTATTAATTAAGAAAAATGATGAAAAGATTACATTATTAATTCATGATGTTGAAATACTTAATCAGGATATTGTGACTGATGAATTGTTTACTCAATGGATTGCGTTATACGAGAAACAATACACACAAGCTGATCAGAAGGCATGTGACATTCACAATAGAAAAGGGAGGAAAATTGTTAGAGACATGGACCAATATTCTCATCACAGAGCATACATTTGGCCGAAGGCTAGGCAAGAAAAAGAAAGAGAAAAGGGTGGACACCATAGATTTGAAGAAGGTGTTAGTGAAAAAGAGTTGAATTTATATACAGATAGAGTTATTCCTCCATCAAAAAACTCAGGTACAGCATGGAACAGAAAAAAGAGATAACAGTTCAAGATGATTTTGATCATGAAATAATTTACAAATCAACTTCCATTCTGGACATTTACAATGATCAGGAAAATATTACAAGGGACAACAAACAGTTAGAAACTATTGTTGAAGAAGGACAGTTAGAATTCAGAGTAGAAAATGAACAGACTGAGGTGGAAAGTGAGGACTTGGATCTGTTGGGGTGTAAGAAAAACAACATAATTTCCACATATAAGGGCTTCAAAGTTTTCAATTACACCAATGTTGATATACCCGAAGATTTTTACAAATTATTTTCCAAGGGGATGAAGTTTATACCTACTATGGAATTCAATTTAGTTGACACCATTACTGAACTCAAATTATTTTGTCATAGATTGAATTTAGCTATCCAGTTTGAGAACAACGAAATTGACAAAAACTCTAGTGATATAATGAATACAAGGAATAGCTATATTCTCAAGAAGAAGAGTACTTACATACCTATCAGCAATCCGGTTATAGGAAGTTTTGAAAAAATTGTCAGCCAAGATATTTACAGTTTTTACAGAACTAATAGAATTAATAAGAAGAAAAGTAAGGAAAGGAATGACAATCTCAATATAGGTGAGCGAGCATGTTTGGACACTTTGATCAACAACCATCAAGTGAGGGTCATGAAACCCGACAAAGGGGGAGGTGTAGTAATTTTCAACAAATTTGACTACATTAAAGAAATATACGATATTTTATATGAATCTGGCAAATATGTAGCTATTTCTCTCAACGAAATAAACATTGGATATAAACGTATAGAACTTGCCTTAGAAGAATATTATGTTGATCATAGAATAACTGAAGAGACGTATCAGTTTCTGACAGTGGGATATCCTACCTTAGCTTCCATTGTAGGTATCCCAAAAATACACAAAAATGTACAGAATCCCCCATTTAGACCTATTATATCTGGAAGCAAATCCAAAACCTTTCCCATAGGAGTAGCAATAGATAGATGGGTCAAGCCAGTTTACAACAATGTACCACACTTGATTAAGGATTCTTGGGTATTTTTGAATTTATTCACACCCCAAATTTGGAATAAGGGACTTATTTTTGTTACTATAGATGTGACAGATCTTTTTTCAAGTATTCCGAAAGAGGTTGGACTTGAATATTTTTGTAACAGTCTAAGAAAATATTCTACTTTCGAATGGGACAGGATAAATCTCATTACTGACATGATGGGATTAGTTCTGGGCCACAACTATATATACTACGAAAATGAATTTTTCAAACAAACCACAGGTGTTGCTATGGGGGCTTCATGTGCCCCCATATTTGTGAATTTGGTTATGTTGGAATTGGAGACTGGACATGTATTTAATTGTGAATACTTTAAATATGTTAAGTTCTACACGAGATTTTTGGATGATTTATTTTTGTTATGGGATGGCCCTGTTGATCTAATAGAAAAGTTCACTGAGTATCTCAACCATACTACAGATTTTTTTAAAATTTACATTCAACTATAGTGAAAAAGGCATTTCTTACTTGGACACATATACAGAACACGGAGACCATGGTTTTATATCTCGTATACACAGAAAAGACACGTTTTCGAATGACTATTTGGAGTTCAGTAGTAATCACCCCAAACATGTGTTTAAAAACATATTTAAGGGTCAGTGTATACGAGCGGCTCGAATGTCCTCCACAAAGGAAATTATGTTACATGAAGTGCAATTTATTGAGCTAATGTTTAGAGAAAGAGGATATCCAGTACATTTACTCAGTGATGTGGCTGGGTATCTTAGCTCAGAATGGGAAGGGAAATACAAACCTATATTAGGTAATACCATTGTACAAAAGATGGATGTAAAAAAGGATCAATTTCACAGGGTATGTGTGTTAATGTATTCCCCTGTAGTAAAATATATTGAGAACATTATTATCCAACATTGGAAACTGATTACTATGGATGAAAAAGTAGTACAGAAACTAGGTACCTTCCCAAAATTTGTTTATAAAACAGAACCCAATTTGAAAAGGATGATTGAAGTTAATATACAAAATGATGGACACAAGAAAAAAGCCACGGTTAAATGTGGCGCATGTAAACAGTGTAGATATATTAATGAAAAAGAAGAAATTAAATTGAAAAATTTAAATGGAACATACATAAAGGGAAGAGCAGGAAATTGTAACACAAAATTTGTGGTGTATTTAGCTACTTGTGAGGCATGTCCTGCATTCTACATAGGGAAAACGGAGAGACAGTTAAAACATCGTATATATGACCATATGTACTGTATTAAAAAAAAAGACAAAAAGAACGCCCTATGTAGACACATAGTATCAAATGGGGAGACACATAGTTTCAAATTTACCATTATAGATCAGGTTGAAATAACCACTAGAGGGGGCAACATTAAAGACAAGTTGGCCAAAAAGGAGAGTAAATGGCAAATGTTTATGGATGCAGTTAGGTCACCAGGCACAAATGATTTTATTAGTATCAAGCCTTTTTTAAGTCTGGCATAGATTTTAACAACATGATATAAGCATTATGTATATAACATTTTTAACTATTTAATATTATATTCATTAGATAATTATTATAAAATATATGATTAGTCTTCAGGTTGTGACAGTATTGTATGCTTGAATTGCTTCAGCTACATTACGTGCGTGTTTTATAACATATTTTTAGCAGATGAATTTAGTGGTGCAAAATATTTTCACAAACAACATCTACATACATTTGATGTATATCATACATCATTTAATATGCAAATGAAGTTTTTGTCCAATATGTTTAGTATGTCTTTAAATTTTAAACTGTAATGCAAATTTTTGGCGCCAAACTGAAGTATATAAGCGAAATACAGAGAAAAAATGGTGGTTCTGATGAAATCTGCATTTGACAGATGAAAGCGCTTAACCATTGATCATTGTATCTGCTTCAACTTTTTGTATCATTGTACTATCAAGGAATTTTTCATTAAATTGTGAAAGTGTGACCTGTTCCAGCTGGGATATTGTTTGTGCCGTCCTGTACCCTTAGTAGAATTACGTTGTTGTCATTTTTGGAATACTAGCATGGTAGAGTTGCCAGGCAGGTGGCAAAAGCATAAACTCAGTCATGTTAACATGGCAAAGGCCTATCATGAGAGATCCCAATCTTCAGTATCTGCAATGTGTTGCTGGGTGAACAAGAAGGGGATCTGGAAGTAGATCTCTCTTCAGGGAGGCTTAGCCTGACACCTCAGTGGATTTGATATCCTGTTTCAGCAGATATCTCATACCTATGTTCAGGAAATTTGAGCAGTGTTACAGGAATTTGAGGATAAAGTTTAGTGCTAAGCCATGGTGTATCCACCTAGTAGAGTATCATGGAGATAAAGGACCCCAGCAACCAACAGACAAACCCCCTACAGGGTGTCTGAAAGTGTTAGGAAAATCCTGAGAGAGGAACTTCAGGACATGTTGGAACTGGGGGGGGGGGTAATCCAGGTGTCCAACAGTCCCTGGGCCTCATCAGTCACGCTAGATTCTATGTAAACTGCAGGAAACTGATCAGTCACAGAGAGCCACATGCTTGCCACATGCCTAGAATGGATGAAGCCTTAGAGCAGCTGGGTGGGGCTAAGTACCTAACTACTACTACTACCTTAGTACCTACTACTACTACTATTACTACAGGAGTTATTACAGGTACCCTTGACACTTGCAGCCAGGGAAAGGTTGCCATTACAAGTTTACTTTACAGAAATATGAGTGCCCTAACAACTTTTCAGAGGCTTGTGAACTGTATCCAAGCAGGAACAAGAAGCTATGCCCTTGCTTACATGGAAGACACTTGTATCTACAGGGGGTCATGAGCACAGCATGGCCAACATGTTAAGGAAGTGTTAGGTGTTAGAATGTAAAGGGCAGTTCTGACTATTAAGGCTAACAAGTGTAAGGTAGACAAGGCAGAGGTCTCCCATGTGGGTCAATGAGTTGGTGGTGAAAGGATAATGCCAGAACCAGCCAAGATCAAAGTCATTTGGGCATGGCCTACACCTACTACCAAGAAATAGATGAAGGCAGTCTTAGGAACAATGGAGTAGTATAAAAATGTTGTTTGCCTCAACAGTATTATAGCCACTTCCATTACAGAGTTTACCAGGAAAAACAGATCAGGTAATATTGCCTGTACTTCTCTTTCAAATGCTCAAAGAGGGTTTGAAGGACCCTCTGTGCTCGGAGTTCTAATTACAATCAATGATTCATTCTGCAGGTAGCCACTTCCACCATGGGGTGGGGGCTGTATTTAGTGAAGTTTCCTGAGATGTTTCTTGAGATGGAGAACAGCATACAGCTGTGTATTTGAACTGCAGACTTCAGTCCAAGAAGGAATCCTATGCAGCCATAGAAAAGGAGTGTCTAGGTATATTCTAGGCTCTGAGAAAGCTATGACTGTACCTGTATGGAAGACAGATAACAATGGTTATAGGCTACAGGTCTTTGAAGTGGTTAAATATGATAAGTGGGCAGAATGAAAAGCTTCTTAAATGGAGTTTAATCATTGCAGTCTTATAATATGACTGTCCAGCATAGCGGTGGCACTGCTTATGCTAGTGCAGATAGTCTGTCCAGAAAGGGAATGAGGTACTGTACCAAAAGAGTGCACCTATTTCTCAATCTCCATTTCTTGAGGAGTGTCTCCAGAAGAATTGTTTAAAGTTCTTATAAGGAGAAAAAGTCTAATGTCAGGTTAGAGAAAACTGACTTAAAATGTGATATCTGTACTTTGCTTCTTTTTTTTTAATTGAAACAGCAACACACTTCTAACTAGCTATATTTAAGCTTTGGCAAATATATAGCATAAAATGCAGAGTGAAATTTCATTTGTGAGATGTTCTAACAACACAGGATAATTGTATTTGGTATTTTATGTAATTTCATCTGTAATGTGCGTGTTTTTGTGGCATGAAGACGTGTAACCTTGTGATTTATGTGGATGTAAAACAGAGTAAAGAGAAGAAAATAAAATTTATGGAATGTGTACCTGAATTACAAAGTATATAGATATATATTACTGCCTTACTGAGTCAGGAAGACAAGGACCTTAATAATTCATTTAAAAGTCTCTTCAAAGAAATGTTAACCAGAGATGGGAAAGCAAAGCAGTTATTAGTATACAAATATGAAACTACTGCATTGGACTTGTGGGGGTCTGAATGTTAAAAAAAATCATTCCATCTCTGGTTTCTAGGGATAAAAAGATTAGGTAGAATGTATTTTGAGCTGAAAATCTGTGTAAATTAGTCAGTTTTACTTGTGAGATTTTGCTGTCCAGATATGTAAATTTGCTGTCCTGCAGTCCGCCTTGTTATATGACATAGTAATACTTAGCATAGCTAAGGGCTCAGTTTTCTTTCAGTTAGAGACAACTAAGGTATTTATCTGGCTTACTATAATATTTCCTTTAAGTATTCTAGTCTCTGAATTTGATTTTCTCTTTATTTTGCTTCTACATTAACCTCTGCATATTTAATTTGATTTGAATCAGCTTTATCTTGACTGATTTATTGTATAAGAAAAGTTCTGATTTATTCACTTTTAAGATCTTGTGGCTGGTATTTATTTGTTTATTTATGTATGTATGTATGTATGTAGGTATGTTTGAGGAGAAGATATTATTTAGCACAGTAGGCTACCGAGCTGTTGGTACCTACTTCTGTTAGGGTAGATTGCTTAGCACATTTCTGTTTTGTGTTTATTATTATTTTATTTTATTTGGCTCTTAATCAAAAGTAGCACAGTAACCAATGGATCTGTAGCCCAGTAATCTAGAGTGGTGGCAGTACTACCTTGCTAGGACAAAGGCTATGGAGAATTGGAGAACTTTATCAGCCTAAGAAGTAAGTGTGTATGTGTGTATGTGTGTGTGTGTGTGTGTGTGTGTGTGTGTGTGTGTGTGTGTGTGTGTGTGTGTGTGTGTGTGTGTGTGTGTGTGAGTGCGCGGGCATGTGTGTGTGCATAAATAATGATTTGTTTGAAATTTGAAAAATCAGTTACCATGGGTAAGGGACACTGGAATACACTGTGGTTTACAGATGCAGAAAGTGACCTGGGGTGCTAGGCCAAAGACTCATCTCTGTAAGTTGTTCTTATAGGTTCATAGGTTCATACTAGGCTATCTGCCCTAGGGCATTTATAAGCCTAGCCAGAGTGTGTTTGGCTTTCGCCACCCATTTTAAATTAATTTTGCTATGCCCTTTTTCGAGGTTAGTATACTGTGCCTCTGTCAAACAGTGACACAGAAGTGATACCCGGGGTAAACCTACGATCTCCCATCCACTCATCAAGATTCCTCTTGAAGAGAGTCAATGAGGGACACTGCCTAACCTGGACTGGGATTTTATTCCAGAGTGAAGGGAGCCTCTGGGTTATGAATCTGTCCCTCCAGCATGTCCTATTTATTTCAGTGCTGAGGTTCAAGTCTCTCAAGCCAGAGCTCGATGGGATTTGGATTTTCTGAGGTGCAGCATGTCCATTAATTCCGGGTTGGACATGGCTTTATACGTCAGGCACTGATCGCCTCTGAGCAGGCGGTATGCCACTGAATAGAGCTGGAGTTTCTTTAACCGGCAGCATATGGCATCTGTTTGAGCCCTTTGATCCTCTTGGTGAGTTACTTTTGGGGTCTTTCCAGTTGCTGCAGGTGTCTGGTGTAAGGTACATCCCAAAAGGAGCATTGTACTCAATTATGAGCCTAATGAGGGATGAGTAAAGAGGCACGATGACCTCCCCTGATCTAGATGTGAATCCCTTCATGATTAGATGGGCTATATAAAATGTTTTTCTAACCACTTTGGCCACGTGGTTGTCAAATGAGAGATTGCTATCAACTTGGGTCCCCAGGTCCCTAATTACTTCTTCTGTACTTAATGGATTACCACCTATGTGGTAATTTGTGGGCACTTTGTTTTTGCCAAAGGGGATGACTATACACTTTTTTGGCATTTAGCTTGAGGCCATGGCTCTGGCACCAGTTGTCTGTTTCTATGAGGCCCTTTTGGAGGATGCTTGTGTCGGCTGGAGAGTCAATTATGGCACCCAGTTTGCAGTCATCTGCAAACTTGGTCAGCCACAGTCCTTCCATGTTGGCCTGTACCTCCGAGAAATATATACCGAACAAGAGAGGTCCCAGGACTGAGCCTTGTGGGATGCCACTTGTAATTGGTTTGGTGTCCGACATGGCTCCAGCAATTCTAACCATGTGGGTTCTGTCCTTGAGCCAGTTTGCAACCCATCTAGTGACATAGGGGTTTATATTTAAGCTGGTGAGCTTATCTATAATGCCCGAGTGGGGTATTGTATCGAAGGCTTTTGCGAGGTCCAGGTAGGCTGTGTGAACCACCTTCCCCTCGTCAATGGCCTTGGTGACTGTTTCAAAGAAATCAACCAGGTTTAAGAGGCAGGATCTGCCCTTAACAAAGCCGAACTGGGTAGGATCCAGTGTCTGTAGGTCCCCAATATCTTTATTTATGAGGTCCATGATGATCCTTTCCATAGCTTTGCAGACCAAGCTAGTCAGGCTTATGGGGCGATAGTTTCCAGGATCCGTTGAGGCACCACCTTTGTGGAGAGGGACCACTGTTGCTGTACACCACACTTTAGGTACATATCCTGTAGTAAGGCTGAGATTGAACAGTAGTTTTATGTTTGGGTTTAGCTCTTCTTGGAGTTCATGTAGGACGCAGCCCGGGACACCGTCTGGTCCCATTGATGCTGTGTTTTTTGCTTTGGAGAGGGCGGCTCTTACCTGAGCATCTGAGATGTCAGGGGGGCAGCACTCTGCTGGAGATATTTGCCCTTTTGGTGGGGAAGGGGGGGGGAGAAGTTTGTGCTGAACCTGTCAGCTAGGATGTTGGCAATGTCTGTGGGTTTGGTGTATTTTTTTATGTAGTCCTAGTCTGGGTTTTGATGTTCAAAGCCCATACCCAAGGCATTGCTGTATAGTCCTTGTATAGTCATAGGTTCATAGGACAATACTAGGCTATTGGCCTGGAGGCCCTTATAAGTCTAGCCAAGAATTTCACCCATGTTCCCACAAAGTCAGCACCTGTTGCCCTTGTCCAGCAGGGATACAGGTGGGATCCCAGGGGTATATTTTCTGTTTCCCATCCAGTTTCCTCTTAAAGCTAGTGAGGTACTCTGCTTGATATGGAGAGACAGTCTATTCCACAGATGGGACAGTCTTTGGGACACAAATCTATCCCATCAGCAAGTTCTAGTAATGTCACAGACCAGGCTGAGACCTTGCGTGTGGGTTGTGCTTGTGGAGTTTAATTTATGGATATGCATCAACTCCATCAAGGCTAGATCTGAGATGGCCTTGTATGCCAGACACAGATCACCTCTGAGCAGTCTGTATGAGACTGAGTAGAGGGATAGGACTTTTAGCCTATCTGTATAGGATAGTGTTTGAGACCCTGGATTTCCCTGGTTAGGAACCTCTGTGGTCTCTCCAGCTGCTGCATGTATGTGCTTGGCAAGGTACATGCCGAAGGGGGCATTGTACTTGATAATCGGTCTGATAAGGGAGGAGTACAGGGATGTTATGACTTCCTTGTTCCTGGATGAAATACCCTTACTTATGAGGTGGGCCATATAGAAAGCCTTCCATACAATGGAGGCAGTGTGGTGGTCAAACGTCAGGTTGCCCAAGTCCCTCATGACTGACTGCATGCTTAGTACATATTTATTTATTTATTTTATTTTACATTTGTTGAACAGGTTTGTCTGACTAAGCTGAAGATCTCTTTTTCAGCAGAGGCCTGGGGAGAAAAGCTCCAACATATTATACAATTTTCATTATAAATTAGCATTAAACAGCAATGTTACAGGATTATTACAAGGCATTAAGTAGCAATACAATGTTATACAGTGTCAATAATCAGGAGTATAGCAAAGCTCTTTCAAGATGTATAAAAAGAAATAATATGTCATTAAGATGAATATAGTTTTTGGGGTAAGTGGTTACAAAAACCCAGTTTTATCATAATGTAGTTGCATGAAGGCAAGACAATTACTATAGAATGTTTCTCTGAGGCGATTATCTTAATAGGTTTTAGAAGACAGTAGAAAGAGTAGTCAAGGAAGATTAGAGAGTGCTAGTGTGAACAGTGAGCTAAGGGCAGAAAGTAGATTAAGGTATGGAAAGTAGTGGATGTTTAAGGAGGGAGAGTGCAGTGGCAAGACCAGTGACTTTTAAAGTGATCTTTGGTGGCTGTCTTATATTGTTTAGGATGTGTAAGGGTCCTCCTGATTTCTAGTGGGAGCCTATTCCAGGCAATAGTGAGGTGATAGCTGTATATGTTATGTCCAAATTTAAACCTAAGTTTGTAGATTTGTAGTAGGTCTTGGTTAGAGCTTTGGAGAGGTCTGGAGGGAGAATAATGAGAGATGAGAGGGGATAGTGCAAGGCAGTAGGAAGGTTGGTATAGGATAGAATGGATGATCTGGAGCTGAGAGAGAAGAAGCTGGTGGAGGTAATTCAAGCCAGTTTAGGTGTTTTAGAGAGAGACAGTGATGGGATTTGTAGGCTTGTTGGGCAGCAAATCTAGCTACCTTGTTGTAGGTAGATTTGAGTTTGGTCAGGAGTGTTGAGTTAATATCTGTGAGAATTTGAGAAGTGTACATTAGACTGGGTAGAAGGTAGGTAAGACAGAGAGTAACCTTGGCTTCAGAGGAAAGGAATTTCTTGTTATGGTAAAGGAGCCCTAGTTTTGAATGAGTCTTTTTGATACAGTTATTAACATGCAAGTCAAATGTAAGCTGATCGTCGATGGTTACGCCTAAGAGCTTAGTGCTGGATTCTACCTGAATGGAAGTGTTATCAAGGGACTGTATGGAGAAGGAGGGTTTAAAATTGTTGAATTTTTTTAGGTAAGAATAATAATAGCTTTTTTTTTTTTAGGGTTAAAGATGAGCTGGTTGTTGCAGAGCCATATTTTGACTAAGTTAAAAGATGTCTGAGTAGCTAAGAAGAGCTTAGAGGGATAGTTGGCTATGGTGATGACTGTAGAGTGATCTGCGTATTGCACTAAAGATGACTGAGGACAGGAGGTATAGAACTGATTAGTAAAGATATTAAAAAGTAAAGGCCCTAGGATAGACCCTTGAGGTACACCCATTTATACAGGGAGAGGAGGGGAGAGTGCAGAGTGCCATCTCACTGACTGAGATCTATCAGTGAGGTAGCTGGAGATCCATGCAACAGTATCAGAGGAGAAGTTGAGGTTATGCAGTTTGTGCAGCAGAAGAGAGTGTGAGACAGTGTCAAAACCTTTTGAGAAGCCAAGAATAGACAATAAATAAATGAATGGTCGTCCATGGCTATAGAGACATTGTTGAGGAAGGATAACAGAGCTGTAGTGGTGCTATGTCTGGGTCTGAAGCTGTGTTGAGTGGGTGTAAGCAGATTTTCCTGTATTAGATACTGCATAACTTGTTTATGAATACATTTTTCTAGTACTTTAGAGAGAGGGGAGAAGATATTGATAGATCTAAAGTTGGAAATATCAGAGGAGTTACCTCCTTTGTGTATACGTAGAGTGTAGCAAGTGTAGTATTGTTTCCAGATGGAAGGGACTTTAGATTCAGAGACAGAGCGATTAATTAGGATAGATACAGGGAGAGAAAGAGAGTCAGCTGATAGTAGAAGAAAAGTAGAAGGAATATTGTCAGCTGATGCGGAGCATGGTTTTAATTTAGAGAGTAGAGTTTTGATGTAGCTAGTAGGTACAGGCTTCAGGGAGAAGGTATTTGGGGAGATAGTATTAGGAGTAGGTTCAAAAAAGTTAGAGATGTTAGTAGCATAGGAGTTTGGGTTAGGGTTGAGTAGCTTAGATATTGAATCGATAAAATAGGTATTGAAGATAGTGGCAGTTTCTTCAGATGTCTTGTCTGGGCATGGATTGGGGGAGCTAAGATTACCGGGATGTAATATTTGGTTAGGATTAGATCTTAGGGCTGTGGGAGGTTTGTTATAGAAGTCCTTTTTATCTTTGTTTATCTGTTTTTATGTTAGATTTCTGAGTTCTTTATATTTTTGCAAGTCTGCAGGGAGCTTAGTTTGTGATCATTTTTTCCATAATCTGTCTCTAGTTATCATACTGGTATGAATGGCTTTTGATAGCTATGGAGATATGTTGGACTTAATTCGGACTTTGTGAGGGTGAGCAAGTGAGTCTAAGATGCACATTGTTATTAATGTATTAAGTACATTGTTATTAATGTGATAATTAGTGGGGATGCCAGTTTCCCCAAAGGGGATGATGATGCATTTCTTGGCATTAAGGATGAGGCCATGCTTCTGGTACCAGTCATTAGTTTGGGTGAGGCCCTCTTGGAAAATGTTCACATCACTAGGGGAATTTAAGACAGTGCCCAGCTTGCAGTCATCTGCAAACTTGGTCAGCCACAGACCACTGGTTTTGGCTTGCACCTCATAAAAGTATATCCCAAACAGTAGAGGCCCCCCCAGACCAATCCTTGAGGTATGCCACTTGTTACGGGTCTAATACTAGAGATGGCTTCCCCTATTTTGACTGAGTGGGTTCTATAAGTGAGCCAGTTAGCTACCCATCTGGTAACATATGGGTTTATGCTTAGCTGGGAGAGTTAATCTATTATGCCAGAGTGGGGAATAGTGTCAAAGGTTTTGGTTAGGTCAAGGTAGGTGGTGTGCACAGTCTTCCCCTCGTTCATGGCTTTGGTGACTAGTTTGAAGAAGTCAACCAAGTTTAACAGCCATGATCTTCCTTTGACAAAACCATACTGTGGGGTCAAGCGTTTGGAGGTTGCCAATGCCCTTGTTTATAAGGTCCATGATAATGCCTTCCATCGCCTTGCAGATCAGGCTAGTTAAGCTGATGGGCCTATAATTGCTTGGGCCAGTGGACACTCTGTCCTCCATTCAGCTGGGATGAAGCCAGTGCTCAGGCTTTGGTTGAATAGGATGCCTAATGGTGCTGAAAGCTGTTGCCTGAGATCATGTAGGATGCAGCCAGGGATGTTGTTGGGTCCCATGCAGGCTGTATTTTTTGCCTTTGAGAGGGCATTAAAGACCTTCTCCCTGGTGATGAGGGGAGGGGGCAGGTGCTGGGGATGCCTTGGTCTACTGATGGGGGGGGGCAGGGGGTGAAGTTTTCACTGAACATGTCTGCCAGCAGGCTGGCTATATCAATGGTGTTTGTGTATGTGGTGTTCTTGACCACCAGTTCAGCACAGATTTGGGTGTTACCTTTGAGATTGCAGACGTTTGTGAAGAAGGCCTTGTGATTGTCCTTAGTGGATGTGGCCAATTTGGACTCGAATTTACCCTTAGAGGATTTCACCAGTGACCTTATTTGCTTGTTCAGACAAAGGAGAGATTGCTTCCAACTTGGCACCTGCTCCTTCTTGGTCCTGGACAGAAATTACTTTCCTTTTATTATAGAGTTTGTTTATTGCTGCTGTCCACCACACAGGTTTACTCTTCCTTGAGGAAAATGATTTGGTTTTGTCAGGTATTGCTGAGTTCATGCAGGTATGTAGGTGCTCATACAGTTTTTTGGTGGAGGCTTGGACATTAGTGCTAGTTCCAACTGAAGGGATGGTGGCTGGGAAGCTTCTTATGCCTGCTCTCAGGAGGTTGTAGCCAGCTTTGGAAAAGTTTTTTTGTTTGAACATGGCAAGGGGGGGGTGTCTGGGGAGATGGTGACTTTGAAAGTGATCACTCTATGGTTGGATCTTGCCAAGGAGGATGACATTGTTGGAGTGCTACAGTGGCTACTCATGTTGGTTAGTACCAGGTCCAGGATATTTTCACCTCTTGTGGGGGTGTCGACTAGCTAATACAATGCACTGGCATTGACAAAGTTGAGGAATTTCTGGGCATTTGTGTTTGGGGTAGAATAGGTCTTCCACTCTATGTTTGGGTAGTTAAAGTTGCCCAGGATCAGGGTAGAGGGTTGAATCTTGATGGACTCAAATCAGTTCAAATAGGTGGAGTGGGCATCCTGAGGCATGGTTGGGGGTCTCTAGCTAGCTATGATTTGAATAGGTGTTTTGTCAACAGTTAACTGTACCTGGAATGTCTCCTATGTGTCATACTGTTTGACCAGCCTGGAGGTATGTATTTTGATAAATATTGAAAGTCCACCTCCTTTGGCTTTGTAGTCCTCCATTTGGCATCTAAAAGTATGGTAGGATGAGTAACCTGTTAAGGCTGGGGTGCACTTTGCAGCTTTGAACCAGATTTCAGTGACTGCACAAATGTCAGGATCTTCCATGGTGAGAAATGCTTGCATTGAGTGCAGTTTCATGTTAAGACTCCTAGCATTTAGCAGCATTACCTTTAAATTTTGTTAAGAAGAATTTTTCACATTGGTAATTTTGTCCACATGACTTTGCCTAAAAAAGGCACTATGGGGGAGGCAAGAGCCTTTGCCAGAAGCCTGGGGAGACAGATGAAAGCATCATGGTTTTGTCAGTCATGTCCTCCCAGGCTGTCAGGTACTGGATCCCATTGGAATGAAACTAGAAACTAAGCCAATTATTAAAGTCAATCGTTTTCTGTTTGTATTGAGGCATCATTCTGGATGATGGTAGGATGCTGCTTAAGGCTGGGGACATACCTGCTTGGGACACATATTCAGTGAGTTCAATAATGTCTCTCTTCATATAGTCCAGAGAGGTACATCTCAAGCCATTCACACCAACATGGACTATAACAGAGTCATAACAGTACCCGTTGTTGAGAGACTTGAGTGCATATTTGATATGGTGGATTCTAGCACCTGACAAGCAATTTACCATGACTTTTTCCTTGCCTAGCCTGGTGAAGGGCACATCTGTGTGTCTCACAATGGAGTCTCCTGTGACTTGTATGTTGGGTTTGTGACTGGCCCTTAGAGGCTGTGAGACACAGGTGTGTGTATTATGTGTGGTGTTTGGTGCGGTGGGTTATGATGTACATGTGTGTTTTTGCCTCGGAGGTCTCTTTTGTTTAGGTACATTTTTGTTGAGAACCTCTGCATATGTGGGAGTGTTGTACAGGTGTAGGTGGTGTTAGAGGTGTGGTGTTTGTGGTGTTTGCGCAGACAAACTTCTCAGTGCCAGATGTACTGGCTTGTGACTGAGAGAGCAAGAATTCTAGGTTCTTAATGTAATTGCATCTCTCACATATTGTGTTTCTAGGTGGTAGTAGTAGAGGGTTGTCTGTGTACATGAGGCAGTTGCTACACTGTCTCAGGATGCAAATATCAACCAGACTTGCAGGAGAAACCATAGGAAATTGGTCATCCATGGTTGTCAGAATCTGTGGAAGAGAGGTCAGGGATAGTAGAGTGGGTACTATCTGAGAAGAGTACCTATAGGTGTGAGTAGGGCTGGATAAAATCAATACAGTAGCTGCAAGGGAGAGCCCCACTTATGCAGGAGTGTTGGTAAGGGAAAAAATGCAGCCGAGATACCTTGCAAAGGGTTAAAACAGCACAACGGTGGTGCGCAACGGGCAAACAAATGCAAACCAGTGCAAGCACAGAGTTTAAGTACCACAAAAATCAAAGTAAAATAGAAACACTGCAATTGACTAGTCAACCCTTGTCCCTGAACTCTTAGCTAAACACCCCATGCCAGACCAGATCCAACCAGTTCACTTACTCCCACTTAGTGCTGGTAGGCTGCAACCAGCACAAGAATCACACAAACAAATCTGGATACAGTTTAACCTGTGAACGCTAGAAAAGAAAAACTGAAGTAGGCACTGCGACACTCAAGAACAAAGTAAAAAAAAGTGTTTAATGTTTAGCGCTTTTCGTTTGATGTAGTACACAAACTTCTTCAGACAAAAGAAACCTCCCACACAGGAAGTATAAATACAAGTTAAATTAACAGCTCAATTGAATAATGAGTTAATCTGTTAAAAACATTTAAAATAAATTGAACACTTCAGTTTTTCTTTTCTAGCGTTTGGAGTTTATCATTGTTTTTTGTTCACAGTTAAACCTGTAACCAGACTATGCTAAAGATATTTAAGCTCTGTTTAGGTCGATTTAACACACACAGGATAACAGATACACACTTAAATATAAAAGCAGAACCGTTCACACTCAGTTAATTAAACAGTTTAACAGTAAAACAGTGAAAAGATACAGTGTAGATGTAATGCAAGTTAATAAAACAGCACAGTTAATCAAATACTAGTGCAGTATAAGTCAGAATAAATTGAAAAATGGCACTTAGTTTTGTAGATTCTCTCAGCAGTTTTGAAATCAGCACAGGGTAGAAACAGAATGCTCACCATCTTGTAGCTTGACTAAAACAAGTCAAGTACCAGAAAACAAAAGTAAAATAGAAACACTGGAAATGACCAATCAACCCTTGTCCCTGAGCTCTTAGCTAAACACCCCATGACAGATCAGTTCCAACCAGTTCACTTACTCCCACTTAGTGCAGGTAGGCCGCAGCCAGCACAAGATGGCATAGCAGGAAACACAGGAATCACACAAACAGATCTGGATACAGCAAAACCTATAACCAGACTACGCTAAAGATATTTAAACTTTGTCTATGGGAATATTTATTGGACAGTTTGACCCTAGATTATTTGACCCCAATTAAATTTAATAAAATAATTTTGCTACTTAATATTTTACAATGTAATATATTATTTAACATTTTAATATGTAAACATTAATTTATTTAACATATAATTTAATATGTAAATATTATTAATTTAATTAATTACAGTTTTTAACGTGTACAATAAAATAAATTTGGAATTTTAATTAGGAAGTTAACATATTATTTATTATTTTTAGTTAGCCCATTAAGAAATAGTGAACAGCTCCATGCAGATATTCTAAATTTGTGTTATTGGCACTACGTATGCACAAACGTTTTGTAACTTTTGTTTTTTTTTAAGTTCAAATTGTCTTGGCTCAAATATTAATTTTATTATTGCTATTTTAAGCATCCAGACATTAACAATGGAGAGGACATGTATGATGGATGTTAAATACAATCGGGGATGGGTGCATATTGTGAAGCTGTGCAAACTGATTTGCTTGAGTATGCCTGTATTGTCAGCATAGGCTTCCAACAAGCAGGACACAGATACAGACTTATGGCCAACATTAAAACCATCACTCAGAATCATGAACAATATAAGCATAATACCCCAGTAATACCCATGTCTCTGACACAACACATGTGTTTCTGACTGAGCATAGATGGTTCTGCACCAACACACTTGTACAACTATTAGGAAATGTCAGCAATCTATGAGTGTAATCAAGCACACTCTCCTGACACTAACATATGCAGGAGGTGTGAGGAGTCACACTTAACATTATGATTACTACAGGCTAGTTGAAAGGTGTGCATAGCAGAGATATATATGGCACAATATGCACTGTCATGAATGTAAACAATGCCATCAATGTTGTTAAACAGCTGTATCCTGAGTGCATCAACAAAACAGATATCGCACATGCATATGGTATTACACCTTGATGGGGATTCCGTGCCATCGGTAATGTTTATGTAACAAAACTAATACTTAGATATCCACAAATAGATATGTGACAGCCCACTGAGACAAAGGTGGTACACTTCAGTTATACATTATTGGAAGATGTGTACGGAGGGACATAAGGAAGGGTGCATTGTACTCAGGTATTGGTGTGGTGAAGGCTGTGAACTATGAAGGTATTATGGCCTGTGATGTGGATGTCCTGCACATACTCAGTAGTTGTGTTACATACAAGGGAGTAATCACCACTGTGGACACATGCTGGTGGACATTCCACATACCATATATCCCAGGACACAGGCCACATAACAGCTGGTCTGCTGATAGGGTGTGACATCTACATGATCCTTGATTTGTGCATTTATTTGCATAACAAAACAAATCCCCATTTTCTTTCATCTCATATGTTGTCATGGCTGTGGGAGCAATCTTTGATGAGTGTTGATACTGGCTGTATTATACCAATATCACAGCTGGAGTCAATGATTGTCCACAATCTGTAGTTCTCCAGATAGCTGTTGGGGCAGAGGATTTGTATGTCATTCTTGAAATCTGTGATTTCAATCATGGACATGAAAGGGCCTAGCAGACAGCCATGATGTAGACACTTGCTCACTGGACATGAGATATAGCTCACTCCACACATTTCTACGCACAGATGTAACAGACATAGGTGTAGCATCAAAATCTCACACATGTCTGTTGCACACAGCTGGGATATACTAGTGTCCATTTATAGAAGGTCTGATGACATGTTGATCTACCTCACAGATCAGGAGGGTCAGGATGTGTCTATATTGCATGCATCAGGTGCTATTCTCAGCCCACTCAGATGGATGCATGATGATGTACACTCTTCTATAGAAACACGACCCATCTGGTGGGTGTGTGAAGTGTGTTTCACACTGTGGCAGGTAGGCATATGTTCTGAGTCACCCTAAAGGTCACAGCCCATTGTTTCTTTGTGATAGGCCTGCATGAAAGTAACACAGTCCATACTGCCTATCTTGATCTGTTCTAGGGTTTAAACACAATCCCCCTACTCAGGTATCATCGACAACTCTATTAGCTGGGGATTAATACTTACATCAGTAGATAGTTAACCAGTGATCACACCAACTGACCACATACTGTGAAAGTTGACAAATCAAACTCTACCATTGCAGCTGTCACCAATGGTGTACTCCAAGGATCTGTGCTGGGCCCTATACTGTTTGGAATCTATTTCTCAACAGTCCAGGCTACAAAATACGACCTGTAGCTTGCCAGGTTTGCTGATTCATGCATATTGGTTGCAATTATTGAGTCCACCAATGATGTGACTACAGAAAAAGAGGGGCTAACACACACAAATGATTGGTGCCAAAGCCACATAGTCTACTGATAAATACAGAATGTGTCAGGATATGTGCCTTATGCAAAGTGGAATTTCCTGGTAAATACACCATTGACAACACCCATGCTGAAACTAGTGGTGCAAGATTTGGGAATGTATATAGATAGCAATCTTAACTTTGACCAAGTGTCCACAGTGGTATGGAAAGGCTACGTCATGCACCTCAGAAGTCAGGCCATTGTATCCAGATCTGAGGAGGATATAACAGCATTATATTTAAACCTCATCTGAACACTAATACAGTATAATGCTTCCTTTTACATGTATCTCACCAGATACCTGCAGCAGATGGACAGACCATGTGGGTTTGACAGACCATGGGGGTTTCACACCAAGAAAATACAAGTCCTACAAACCATGCCATGATGTATGCGAATATACTGAAAGCCCTGTTCCTGAAATCTGTATTGGAAAGAATGAGGTGACTTGTGCCTGGACTACAGGACATCCCTGACACTGCCCTGATGTGTATACTACACATCTAGAAATCAACAGAGTATGTTGCGAGGAAGATAATAAAAGCAATGTCCCATGTGTTGTTGTAAAATGCTCTTTCTACTGTCAGGCAAGTGCACAAATACACACACACACACACACACACACACACACACACACACACACACACACACACACACACACACACACAGAATAGAACCACTACCTATTTAAGTACATAGACTACAGAACACAGTACTTTATGCAAGCGCCACAGCACAGGTCTGACTTGGAGCATCTCAGACAACACTTTATGGCTGATGACATCATCAGTGTCTGTTGAGGAAAATATAACAGTGTCCCACATGCTGGTGTAAAATGTTCTCTGTAATGTCAAGCAACAGCTATCAAATACTCATCAATCTGGGATTTGAAAGAGACTGCAGGATACACACTTCTGCTCTTCTGACTACCCACACACACACACACACACACACACACACACACACACACACACACACACACACACACACACACACACAGTTGACTGCAAGTACACAGACTACAGAACTCGGGTCTACTTCACATTGTCAAAGGCCAACAATATCAAAACTGATATTGTTGACAGCTTTTTAAGTAAAATATTTAAGCATTCAGTTAATTTTTTTGGAGAAGTGAGCTACATTTTTAGATAATTTATAATACTGATATTTTTAAATGTATTTTAGCATTTTTTAACTTGATTTTAAGAAGTCTTTTTAACATGGTTTGTGATGAATATTTATGAGTTTTATGATAATAAAGTCTTAACAATTTATCTTTTTGTATTGGTCAATTTGTTTGTCAGGATGCTATATAACCCTGAGTTTGACTGTTAGATCCACATCTGATGAAGTTTTAAAACGAAAACGCTATGTTTTATGTGGCTGCATTCATGTGTTTCATTCTTTATTAAAATTGGTTTATGGACTCTGCTGGCTGGTTTTGACTCCTTGGTACCTTGGATCTGCTTCTTGATATTTGTTGGGTGCCTATTTGCCTCTTTTTTATGATTAATGGTAATTGGCTACTGGTGGATGTGCAGTCCCCAACTTTATGAGTGTGTGTTATGTCAGGGAACCAGCTGCCTATTCCTGTACTACTGTATGCCTTAATTCCCACATGGGAGATTTTCACTATGACACATGAATGAGGAATATTGTCATAGGCCTTGGAAAAGTCAGCATAGGTGGTATGTCCTGTTATCCCTTATCCAGGTCTGTGGAATCATTATTCAAGAAGTCCATAAGGTTCAATAAGCAAGATGTACACTTGACAAAAACAAAATGGGTAGAGTCAAATGTGTTGAAGGTCACTTGCGTCCTTGTGGATATGGTCCATGCTGATTCCTTCCATAGCCTTGTAGGTAAGTGTTTTTAGGCATATGGATCAGTAGTTGTAGTTCTGGATGTTACCAGATTGATGCACATTGCATAGCACACAACATTTGATATTACATTTTGTACTGTGGTTGATATATGTGTGGAAAACATACTGAGACACCAGGGTTACAGTGCTTGGAGTGGCAACAGATGAATGTATTGTAAATATGTGACATGTTGTAAGATAGGGCCTTCAGTTTGTAATGTTTACACATGTAATTTCATGTCATACACAGAAAATGGATAATAAACAGCAGTAATACAGCATAATATAAACATTTCCATAACACAGCAAGCAGTGGGTTTGCACGATGGTTAACGAAGTGCATACACATGTGAGATGCACATAGTTGCATGTAGGTAAGCAGTGCACAAATGCGAGCCACATTGCTAAAGCCTGACAGTTAGTACTGAGTCTATGAAATACACCTGCTGCTTAACTAACTTTGTGGCAGCACGTGTTAATGCATCAATGCATTCCTTTTTTGGCCCAGATGGTACTGGGTTTGAATGCAGGTGTATCTAATACTTTAAACTACTTTTCATTACAGAGTGATAATGCAATGACATGAATTGTTTATACGAGATGTGTTGTTGCATTTTGCTGCCACTCACCATCGCTGTGCATTTGTGTGCTATGCGCACTTCCTCACAAACATGGAGCCTAAAAAGTGAAGAGATCCACTGCTTTTTATGCTACTTATGTGTGTTGTGTGTGATTCTATTTTTTAACCAGATTAAAGGTGTTAAAATTGGGTAAATAGGAAAGTGATGAAATGGAGAGCAAGCAGGGGGGAAAACAAAGTCTAACAGTACTGCATCTCTGGAATACACCTGCTACTTAGCTGACTCTGTGGCAGAATGTGTTAATGCAGTTAATGCAGTGATGCATTCCTTTTTGGGGCCAGATGGTACTGGGTTCAAATACAGCTGTTTGTAATATTTTTAACTATTTCCACATTACTGTTGCTGTGCATTGGTGTGTGATGTGCACCATCATGCAATAATGCATTAAAGAAAAGAAATGGGGAAGATAGGACAGTGGTGAAATAGGGAGCAAGCAGAGGGAAGAACAAAGGGAAAGCAGGGCAGAAATGTACAGGAGGGAGGTAAGAAAGAACCATAGCTATTCATTTCTTTAACAGTATAAACTGAACATATCTGCCAAATATTAACTGAATTTGGACTGTCACATCCAGAGAGAGGGTAACCACAACACAGTCTTATTGTATAGCCAATTGGACTGAATCAAGTGTGTCAAGAAGATGTGTGCAAAATGGAGTGCTATGTATGGGACATTTTTTTTTTTTGTGGGACAGGTACCCATTTTTTTTGAGACAGAGAGAGGAATATTGGGGAAGGGGTGTAGGAATGTATGCGTGAGGAAGCAATTGGAGACAGACAAGACAAGCAAGGCAAGAGACAGGGCCAGTGATGGACACAAAAGGTTGGGGAACACCATGATTGGGGTGAGGATATCATGAACCTATGGCCATCAAGCTGGGTGACAGTGGGAATCAAGTTCTCACCCACTCGACTGTCATCACTGTCACCTCACTCTGCCACTGGCTGGAATGCCTCACTTCTGCATCTCCTCTTCCTGTTGTTACATAAAATGAAGGAGAGCAGCCTCCCCAGCCAGCATAGGCATGCACCAACAGTGTGGTGCACAGCCCTATGCACCATCCCTGACAATTCATCTCTGGTGATAAAAATCACTACCTCTGCTACTGCTCCCAGAGAGTACCACTGGTCCAACCTCCAGGGCAGGACTACTTGAGGGGGAAGATACTGCAGGTGCAACAGAGGTGGTGTTGCTAGGCTGGTACCCAGATGTACTGGGCAATGGTGCTGGAGCCGGTGGGGGGGAGGGGCAGGCAGATCTTGTGGGGCAGGTTTACCATGCTGTGCTATGGAGCATTTAGTGATGTGGTACACATGGATGACATGGACACATTTTGATGACGTAATAAAAAAAATAAAAATAAAATAAAAAAGAGAAGATAATAGTTGAGGTGAGGAAAAAAAAGATAAGATTAGTACCTTCATGTGTGACATACAATCCATTGATACAGTTAATTGACTGTGTTATCTTAACTTTTACTTTTAAGACTACCAACTCCTAACAGATAACTTTTACTTTTAAGACTACCAGCTCCAAACAGATACACACTATACTACAGATTGCAGCAAGTACTCCTTGGCATGTGCATATATTGCACATGTGTGTGCGTTCCAGTTATACAGATGACAGTTTACACCAGGGCATGTGTGTCACTGGTATAGAGCTTTTACTTTAAACCATTAAATTACACATAATTGAAGAAGTAACAGTATTGTATAGGTGGGAAGTGTGATTTTGAACCCACAACCTCTGACAAAAGTCTAATATTCTACTCTTGCTTTGTGCTACAAACTACTGCATGCTTAGTTGCTTTTACAGTTGAGATATGTATGCTCAGTTTGATAGAACAAAATACCAAAAAAGTATCTTTAACTTTTAATACTAGAATAACAATTCTGTTCTGCTGCATACATACCATGCTTCCCTCATCCTTGCCAATTTAGCCCCATGGGTTCATACATTGACCTCACGGTCCCTTGCATCTGTGGAAAAAAAACAGAACAGAATACCATTATGAGTACCAGTCTTGCCTATATTCAGCTTTTAAGTCTTACAAGTACTCTCTGTAGTGGATACTTACACAGATGTGGGATGTCCACAGTCCTAAATTATCTGATCCAAATGCTCAAGGGTATTCCTGTTCCTCCTCCAGAGGCCATTGTAGTGATGCTACATTGTTCACCAGTGTGGAGGATATCGGTGGCACTGGTTACAGTCCAGGCTAAACCATCCCAAGCTTCTGACTTATACTTGGAGCCAGAATACTCACCCTGCAAAAGCCTGGCACTGTGGTTCTTAACTAGGAGTCCAGTAAAAATCTTGGACTCCTGGACATAACATCTCTGATCCCTAAACCTGACACCTTCCCTACAAATGCCTGCCATGTCTGCTATAGATCTAGAGCAATGGAGAATGATGCTTTCCCACCAATTCTAGCCATTGCATTTACTGGGAGTGAGCACACTGTTAGAAAATGTTGCACTCTGCTTGCCTTCATGCAAACATGGTGCTCGGCAGTGTGCACCTCTGAGCACCATGTTTGAGCAATGGTAAGCAGAGCACAACAGTAGCAAGTAAAGTAAATTCAAGGTTATTGGGTGTACAGACAGTTGTGTATGTGTGTTAGACAAATGTGAAGGCCATGGCAGTCCAGATAGAAGAAATATACTTACAGGAATAAAGTACACAATATACCCACAGACATACATTTGAGAATAAATGTGATAATACATAGATAAATGAACACATAACTGACACAATACTAGTGCCTTAGCCCTCATACATATAATTAATATCAGCTACACCATGACAAGTGTTAGAAGTGAGAGTGACTATAACGAGAAGTGGAGCTGTAACAAAGCACTGATATCGAGAATAATCCAAAAAACAACGACAGTTGAGATAGAAAAACCTTTATAATAAAAACACAAAGCTTTCAGGTTTAGAACCCTTTTTCAATGTATGGCAACAGGTATATTGAAAACACCCCTATATATACACACATAAAACAACCATATGACTTGCAGCCATAGTCACATGATTCGAATACAAAATGTTTATAATTACTAGTCAAAAGTAAATAGTTTAACAATTCTTATAATCATAAAACATATTAAACATAGTAAAGCAAATATTCATTTTAGTCTAGTCTGTTGTATCTTATTTAAAATAGGTTTTAAAGATAATGCTGCATTTAATCCAGGGGGTATGTCAGCAGAAAGCCTTAGTATCCATTCATATTCCTTAAGGTCCAAAGTATTGGACAAATCACCTCCCCTGGTTGTTGCTAAAACATGATCAATTACTCTAAATTTAAAACAATGATTAGTTCCTAAGGATTGTATATGCCTTGACAGTGCATTATTCTCATTATTATGTTTAATATTAGACTTATGCTCTATTATTCGTTCTTTAAGTTTTCTAGTGGTTTTCCCCACATAGAATGAAGAGCAAATTTCACATGTTGCGAGGTAGACCACATTACTAGTAACACAAGTAGCATGACCATAAAAATTATACTCCTTGCCTGATGTTGGGTGTATAAAAATACTACCCCTTGATGTATCTGTAACTATATCACTGCAGCTACTGCAATTGTGACAGGGATAGGTACCCTGTTTAGTACTTATTTCAAAGTTAGGCTTTACATTAATAAAATCTTTATATCCTAACAAACTTTTTAATGTTCGCATGTTTCTGTAGCTAAAGTAAGGTATATCACCTACTATCAAACGAACGTCATCCTGTGCTAGTAATACCTTCCAATATTTAAATACTATTTTTCTAATGGTATCAGACAATGTGTTAAATGTAGTTAAAAATCTTAATTTACTCACTTGTCTAACGGGCATTATTGCATCGTACTCAGTGGGTGACTTATTGAAAATGGAGTTAAACTCTCCATCTCTATGTGTTATTACATGATTCTTGATATTTATCAATAAATCCTCAGGATATCTACTAGTCTTAAATTCCTCATAGGTGTCATTCAACTGTTCTAAAAAAACTTCATGTTTTGAGTTCAGTCTACTTACTCTGACCATTTGCGCTTTAACAATGCCTTTAAAAACGTGAGGTGCATGCATGCTGGTTGCATGCAGGTATCTTCCTGCTGCTACTTCCTTCTTAAACACAGATGTATTTATATTATTTTCATGTTTAGCGATTGTCACGTCTAGAAAATTTATAGATGTGACTGATACCTCTATTTTAAACTTCAGAAAATTTGTAGTACTATTCAGGAATAGAACAAAATCCATAAGTTCAGCTAGGTCACCTTTCCAAAGAACAAAACAATCGTCTACAAACCTCTGGTAAAAGACGATATTATTATTCAAGAATATTTCACCATCAGTTATGTACTCTTTCTCCCATTGGTATAGGACCAGACTGGCGTATGTATTCGCAACTGGTGTTCCCATTGCTACCCCCGTTTGTTGTAAATAATAGTTATTGTCAAATAGAAATACGTTGTTTCTCAGCACTAAATCAAGTAACATGCATATGTTTTCTATGTGTCTAGTCGTGAAATTAGGATATTGTGTTAAAAAACTTCTTATAGATTCTAATCCATAGTCATTAGGAATGACTGTGAATAATGAATTAATATCCATAGTCACCATATACATATTATCAATGTTAATATTTAGATCTTTTAGTCTTATATAGCAATTCCTTAATTTCACCAAAAAATCAGATGTATCTTTCAATACTGTATTACATTTATTTAATAAAGGCTGTAGCTGTTTCTGTAGATATAAAGATATCGGTTCTGTAATCCAGCCTTTGCCAGATACTATAGGCCTCATCGGTGGATTGTCCTTAGATTTATGTATCTTGGGGATCCCATATAATTGTGGGATTACTGGACAGGGCACCGTAAAAAAGTGAAAAAGGTCCAATGTTATATCATTAGACAATTGAAGTTCATAAACACACATATTCACATAGCTAATGCACTTTTTAACATCTATAGTTGATATTCTTTTAAAAGCTGTTTGATCATCCAATAGTAGCATTATAGCTTGATTATATTTACATTTATCCATAATGACAATAGAACCTCCTTTGTCTGCTTGTTTTATTATGATATCTGCATTATCTCTAAGTTCATTCAATGCCATATATTCAGAACGTGTGATGTTAAAGGACTTATAATTTCTCTTGTTTTCAAAAACTTGCCTTATATCATATTCACACAAATTATAAAATGCTGTTAGTACAGGTGGACAACATGCCATAAAAGTACTACGCCTTTTACATAAATTGGTATCATAGTCATTGTTTTTAAATATTAACTTCAAAGCTATAGATCTAATAAATAACTTTAGGTCAGTTAATACTTTTACCAAGTCCTCAGTACGGGTGGGTATAAAACCCAATCCCTTATTTAATAAGGAAATATGTTCTGATGTCAAAGCGAGTGATGACAAATTTATAATATATGCCTTTACCTTCTGGCTACTTTCTGTTGTTTTTGTGGGCTATCATTTTTGCGTTTTAAGTCCACAAACAGGCGGCTATCCCTCGATTTTGCCCTGCCTCTTGATGTAGATCTAGTTGCCACAAATTTCTCCTTATCTTTTATCCGTTCCACATTCTGCAACTGGAACGGTTTCGCAAAGTAGTTAATTAAGGTTTTCTGTTTAACTTCTGTTAGATGATCTGTCTCACTATCCTTGGCCACGCTAGCGTACGTGCTCTTTACTGCTTGTTGTGATGATTGCGCTCCTGTGTCACCAAGTGCTGACGTATTACTTCCTGCGTTGTTGTCCAATCCAGTTGATAGATCATGGACGTCATTCAGCGGTGATTTTAAAGGAACAGTCGCTATTTCTGGAAAAACATCCAGAGAATCTAATAAAATATTTGCCGGTACTTGTTTGACAGAATTTTGTACTTCCTTAGGAGCTCGTACCTCAGGTTCTTTTCTACTTCTAACTTCAGTAGATCTTACCTCAGTCTTCGGCCAGGAAAAGATATTTCCTTTTTGATAATCGGAAATATCACAAAGTAATTTTCTTTTTTTAATTACTTCTAAGCGATCATCAAGAGCATTAAGTCTGTCCATCATAGAGCTATATAATGACTGTAGATTACTAAAGCCTGGCGTAGCTAAAAGTTCTTCCTCCTTAGAGATAATTTCTGCTTTAAGTTCATTTTCGATGTTACTAAAAAATGTATTCATCAGTAGCATATAGTCCTTACTTAGTTTTAAGTTAAGACATTGCCACTGTTTAAGCAGCTCCGGATATGTATTGCCATAAGAAGGCATTTTCGTGATTCTAAGGCCACGTGGAGCTATTCCTTGTTCAATATATGCATCAAAACTAAAGCGCTGCCACTGTAAGCGCTTAAAAGTACCAACCTTTCTTTCCAGTACTTGGATTTGGCGTTCAAAATCCACGTATTCATTGATTTACCACTTTCATTTTCCAATATTGGTAAGGTGCTAGTTGTAAATTGCAGGAGAGGGTTTATTTCTCTTTCAAAAAGAGATTTTAGACGGTTATGATAGTCCATGGTTGGCTGCAACGGGCTGTAAATAAGCTCAACTTCAGTGCAAAAGAGAACCACAGCTGTAACAAAGCACTGATATCGAGAATAATCCAAAAAACAACGACAGTTGAGATAGAAAAACCTTTATAATAAAAACACAAAGCTTTCAGGTTTAGAACCCTTTTTCAATGTATGACAACAGGTATATTGAAAACGCCCCTATATATACACACATAAAACAATCATATGACTTGCAGCCATAGTCACATGATTCAAATACAAAATGTTTATAATCACTAGTCAAAAGTAAATAGTTTAACAATTCTTATAAACATAAAACATATTAAACATAGTAAAACAAATATTCATTTTAGTCTAGTCTGTTGTATCTTATTTAAAATAGGTTTTAAAGATAATGCTGCATTTAATCCAGGGGGTATGTCAGCAGAAAGCCTTAGTATCCATTCATATTCCTTAAGGTCCAAAGTATTGGACAAATCACCTCCCCTGGTTGTTGCTAAAACATGATCAATTACTCTAAATTTAAAACAATGATTAGTTCCTAAGGATTGTATATGCCTTGACAGTGCATTATTCTCATTATTATGTCTAATATTAGACCTATGCTCTATTATTCGTTCTTTAAGTTTTCTAGTGGTTTTCCCCACATAGAATGAAGAGCAAATTTCACATGTTGCGAGGTAGACCACATTACTAGTAACACAAGTAGCATAACCATAGGGGTGTTCAGAGTGGGGCCTGCTGTCCCTCCTCCACCTGTTGCAGGTGTCTCTTCCTGTGCCACTCAACTTATGTTTAGGGCTGTCATGGAGGCACATGCACATTCCCATAGGTGATCCAGACAAATGATCAGGGTTGTGGATGTTGCACAATCTGACATGCATGACTGCCTCCATCATGTTGCCGATTCACTGGAAAGAATGAATAACATGTTGGAATGAGGCATGTCTGTCATGCAATGAGCAGCGTCTGTGACAGAACATCTGCTGGGAGGGGAACGGTATCCTCATGGGCATAGGTCAGCCACATCACCTGCTGTCAGCCAACATGGCCATGCCAGGTCATGCTCCCATAGTGGCAGTACTTCCACTGCTCCATCAGTGAGTGTGTTGTCCACACCCAGATGTGGCAGGCCATGGGATCATGATCCTTGGCATCCCCATGAAGGGAGCTCATCCAGCAGACATCAGTCACATTTAGGTAGCAGTGTTGCATCCGGCCTTGGGTGTGGAAGAGACAGTGCAACTCCTGGCAGAGCCAATTCTCATGGTCAGGGATGACAACAATTAACTGCCATGTCTGCCATGCATGTCTCATACCTGTCTGACATACCAAGATACAGAGCTAGCACAGAGCTTGGATGTGTTCTTGCAGACACTCACACACCAATTGCACGTGGAGGACCCCTCCAGACAGATATAACAGTTACTCATTTTGTCTCACTGGCCATCTGTTGGTTTATCCACATGCCTGTCTTCTTCTCTTTTTTACTCACACACACTCACCCACCTTTTGTGTCAGCTTAAGTTTCCTGCCCCCCCCCCTCCAACAACACCCTGTGCAAGTGATGAGAACTGTGCTATATCACTGTTTTCTATCTTTTGGATTCAGGGATACAAAAGCTTTGTAAAAATAAAATAAACAAAACTGACTATGGCTGAATGGGTATCCAAGTTCCAAAAAGATAAAACTTTAATGAGAGATACAAGAGTAAGCGCGTTCGCAATTCAACAACTGATCGCTTCTTCGGCCTCATTCACATACAGTAAAACAATGAATTTAAATCAAAACATATTCAATCAAAAAACTATTTCTCTATGATGTCATTAATAATCCATTAAAACAGAATATATGTATTAAAAACTATATAAAACATGCTTAAAATTCATACTTATAAAAATAGAAATACATATAATAAATACTACATTTAATGTTTTAAGGGTCTCGATTTCAAGAAAGGTTTCAATGAAGCTGCACTATTTAACCCTAGGAGTTTATCTGCCTGCAGCTGCAGGATCCATTTCTGTTCTGCCTCTTCCACTTTGTTTTTTATATCCCCTCCTCTGATATTTTTACCAGTTATCTCTATTACCATAAAATTAAAAACATGTTTTGTGTTTTCAGTTTGTACATATTTTGCCAGAGCACTAGTATCTTTCTTGTTAGTTATATCTCTCAGGTGCTCCAGCACACATTCTTTGAGTCACCTATTTGTTTTGCCTATATAGAATGCAAAACATTTGGTACAGAAACTAAGATAAACAAGATGTTGTGTTTTGCAATCTGCATAGAAATTAATCTCAATAGTAAAATGTGAGGTGGGATGCTGGAAAACAGATTTATTATAAAGATAATTACAGGCCATGCAGTTTCTACAGGGGAATGTCCCTATTCTTTGTGATGATGTAGATTGTTTAAATGTACTTGATTTATAACAAAGCTGTCTTTTTAGGGATTTTTTTATTGATGAAAGAAAAATGAGGTTTATCATCTAGAATACCTTTCAGCTCTTGTACCGAGTGCAAGATGTTCCAGTTCTTTTCAAAAATCCCACAGAATCTCCTGATGTCACTAGAATAAGTCACTGGGAACCTGACTTTTGTGTTGTTGCTTCTATTTGTGGTATTCTCCTCAGTAATTTCTGAGAAGAATGGTTTGCCCTTATCTCCTTGTTTCTCAGACATATTTAATGCTGTTGTTAATGTCTCTAATGTATAACCTCTATCCTTGAATTCTCTTTTTAATAATGATACAGTTTTATCTAAACCTTCATTAGTATTGTGCAAGCGACTAGCTCTCATAAATTGTCCCTTTATGACATTTCTTTATACATGCCCAAGGTGCATACTTGTTTTATGAAGGATGCTATTCCTATGGCTAGGTTTCTTATACATACTAGTGGCAATCTCTTTAAATTGCGATTTCTTTACAGTGACATCTAGAAATTCAATAGATTCATACGAACATTGATGAGTGAACCTAAGGAATTCTGCAGTGCTATGTAAGTAATCAATCAAATGCTGTAACTCATCAACCATACCCCCCCATAACAAAAAACATCATTGACAAAACGTGTATACCACAACATTTTATCCACAAACAAATTTCCTCGTAGCAAAAATTCATTCTGCCATGCTACTAATAATAGGATGGCGTAGCTATTCGCACAAACTGTGCCCATAGCCACGCCAACCTTCTGTAAGTAAAATTTCTCATTAAAGGTAAAGTCATTGTTATCTAATATAATGTCAAGTAGTTCACAAATCAATTTTAGTATTATTGTATGTTTGTTTATCATTCAGTATATCACATAATCTCTCAATACCCCAATTGTTCAGTATTACTGTAAACAAATAAGTAATGTCCGTGGTTACAAACATGTATTCACTGTTTAAACCTGAAATCTTACTATAAAGTAAGTTCAGAAATACTTTCATGTCTCTAAGCACAGTATCACACAAATCTAAAATGGGATGTAAGCATTTTTCTACATAAATAGAGATAGCCTCTGTAGCCCATCCTCTACTTGAGACTATGGGTCTCATGGGTGGGTGGGTTATGTTCTTATGTGCCTTCGGCAATCCATAAATGATAGGTATAGTGGGATATTCTATCTGAAAATAATTAAAATGTTCTTCAGAAATTTGTTTTGTTACAAACAGATCAAAAATAAAAACAGATACTCTATCAATAATACCCTTCACTTGTCTGTCATTAATAACCAAATAAGTCTCTTCATCATTCAACAATACCATAATTTGTTGGATATAGAAAGATTTATCCATCACCACTACGCTACCCCCTTTATCTGCTGGCCTAATCTGTATGCTAGATGATACCTTTAGCTGTACTAGTGCTTCGGTTTCCATTTTAGTTAGGTTATGAAATACAGGCAAATTATCCTGAGCAAAAATTTCTCTAATCTCGTTTTCACAGGCACTTAAAAAGTTTCTCTAACAGGATGCGATTTTGGTACATATACACTAGGATGTTTAAATATATTTGCTTGACTAGTTCCAGTATCTTTAAAAATTGTTTTTAAAGTTAATGTACGTGAAAAAAGTTTTAATTCTTTCACTATATCTGTCATTAGTGTTTTTTGTGCTGGATTAAAGCTTAATCCTTTATTCAGTAAGGATATCTACGCTGCAGTTAGTTGAAGGCTAGATAAATTTATTACCAGGTCTTCGGATTTTTGCTCTGGGTGGTCATCGCATAGGAGTATATTCCTCGTTCCATCTGCTGTTGTACCCTGCTTTTCCGATTCCTGCTGTTGGATCTCTCCCTTATGGGTAATGCTTTGTTTAAAACAAAGGGTAGAATAGATGTTTGTGTCATCTCTTTCTGCTCTAAAAAGAGGAAGACATAGAGGCAGCTTCATTATTCCTGTTTTTATTGCTTGTGTTGGTTTTTGTTAAAGTCGGCGTTAGAACTTCATTCACATTAGTGACATTTTCAAAGGTTAGAGATGCTGTGTGCTCTATCCTGATGTTAGCGTCAGCAGTACATTCAGAATATCTCATTAAAGTGATAGTATCCCCATAATTAGCTGTATTGGCAGCATTGGATGTGTTAGCATTGCTTTCTATTATATCAGTAGTAAGTGCTGGTTTTCTGGGCAATGAAAAGACATCTTTGCGTTGGAAGTCATTGAGGTCACGCTGTAGTTTTCTCATTTTGGTATTCTGTAATATTTTATCATAGCCCTGTATGTTATCAAACAAATCATCCAGTTTGCTACCTAAAACCTCAGTAGAGAAATTATTTGTAAGTTCATATTGTAATTTCTCTATGTCATCTGCCAAAATTTTCTCTTGTGGTTTAAAATGTTCGATTAATAAATGCATATAGTCATAACTCAGCTGAAGGTTAAGACTCTGCCATTTTTGTAGAAGGTCTGGATAGGTTTCACCATATGTAGGCATATTCAGTACCCTTAAGCCTCTGGGTACTATTTTATACTTCAGTGATGCCTCAAGGTGAAACCTCTGCCATTGCAGTCTCTTGAAGCTATACATTTTATTCTCTAAATTCCTGTATAGCTCTATACATTTCTTATGAGTATCATAGTCAGTCAGTTCTTTGTTTGTAGTTGGAAAAATTGGGTTCTGCATGAGTGGATTAAATTCCATACATAACAGCCCAGTAAGACATTCATATTGACTCCTTCCAAGCCCAGTGGTATTACCAGCTTGTGGTATTGAACTGGTAATTGCACCTTTGACTTATATTGGCCTTGGAAAGTTAGACAATTGATAGCATGAAAATTTCCCAACTTTATAGTGAATGATCATGTGAGGTTTGTGAAGTCAGAAACTGCAATGTGTATCATTACTTTGTAACTTCTTTCTTTTATCATTTTCCAGTACAAACATATGGTGCTAAACTGAGGGCATGCAGTGATCATCAGTACTTTTGAGAGGTATGACTGTGTGAATCTTTCATGCCTGAGGACTACTACAGTAAAGAGTCGATTATCAGAACTAACTGGGACCTAGGGTAGTTTGGAAAATAAAACTGTTCGGATAATCAAACATATAATTGAACTGAATAAAAAACTTCTAAAAATGTTTTTGATGAACATTGAAGAAGAAAAATAAAAGAAATTTACTGTAACTATAAAACAGTACAGTATATTATTGTAATACAAGCTCAAAAAACACACACAAGCAAATACGTATAAAGTTTACATATTCAGACTTTATAATTTTTCCAACCCGAAAACTTTGGAATGCTGAGTTCAGATAACTGACGTTTTGGATAACTGATGTTTGGATAATCGACTCTCTACTGTACTTAGTAATGGATGCATAAGTTAAGTAAATCTCTACTGGCACATGTTAAGGTAAGTTCTGTACAGATCTCCCACCTTTTATAAGCTTACCGGACCAAGTAATGAAATGCAAGGATATGCCACAAAGTCATATTATTAAACAATACACTCCAGGTTCAGGACTTACCCTGTAAATGCAGCAGTTGACACAGTTTTAGTTCAGGGCTGACTCTGTCTGATGCAAGCAAATACATGGGGAGGTAAAGGTTATTTGATTTGCCTGGCATTAATGTTACTATATGTATGTGAGTAGGAGGAAGGTTTTAGGCCCCCAGATGGTGAGTAAGTGTGCTATGCATTGTCTCTTAACCAATGCAAGGGCATACTGAGCATGCTTACATCTGCCTACACCCACAGCAGCTGGTGGTTCCCCCTGTGACTCCTCATCTGCCTGTGGCTGTGGTGACCTTGGTATTGGTGGTGGGATGTATGCCCCTTCCCCTTGCTAATCCTGCTGAAACTGTTTTCTCAAGATTATGTTGTGTAGCATGGCACATACTGTGAATATTTCTGTACATGTCAGTGGTTTGTACTGCAGGCCTCCCCCAGATGTAGCAAGGCATTGGAACCATGACTTCAGCAGCCCAAACACACGCTCTATGATATTTCTTGATTGAGTGTGTGCCTCATTACAGCATTCTTCAGGGTGTGTGTGTGCATTTTTGATGGGTGTCATCAGCCACAGTTCCAGTGCATAGCCTGCACCCCCCATAAATGCCTCTGTGGGATATCCCCCAGCAAACATCTGATACATTTAGGAGGTGTGCCAGATATGTGACTCATGGTAACTGCCAGGATTGCCAGCACACATGTTCAAGATGACTCCCTTGCATTACACACAACTTGGCAGTTGATAGAGGGGTAGCTCTTTCTGTTAATGTAGAGCCTACCCTGTTCCCTGGGTAGTGCCTTAATATCTACATATGTGCAATCTATGGCATCCAGTACTTCAGGGTAGTGTGCTACATGGTAGAACTTCTCCATGTTTCTGGATCTCTCCTCAGAACTACTCAGAAAATATATGTGGCCATTGGCATGTTGGAGCATAGCATTCAGGAATTGGTGGAGGATCCTGGATGCTGATGCCTGTGACACCTCCAGCATGTCCCCTGTTGGTCTCTGATAGGTACCTGTAGCTAACATTCTAAGGGCTACACATCCCTTTGTCTCCACTGAAATGGGTTCCCCTCAGTTGGCTCTGGCTCTGAGTTGAGGACAGCAGAGGTCACTGAGTTCCTGTAGTGTGTCCCTATCCACCCTGTAGCACTCCACAATTTCCACATCATGTAAATTGTGCAAAGTTAAATGGGGCCTGAAAACTCTTCTCCTTCTCAGCCTAGGCTTATTAGCAGCAGCCTCAGCAGCACTGGTTTCAGCTTGTAGCACATACAAATGAATTAAAGCAACAGCAGTCCCTAACATTCTGTTTGTGTAGACTCCTTTCCGTGTCTGTATTCCAAATCTTTTTGAATCTGCAGGGAAAAAAACAACATGAACTCCACACAGATGCTTTATAGCTTGTTGAATAGCTAAACTATGTTGCATTGGTTAATTAGCATGCAATTCAGCTGCTTATGCTGTAATTAGCATGCCACAGTGTTTACTTTGTTTGTGTGGTGGTGCTTGCCTCTTCGTGGTACTTACTGAATCTAAAACATTCTGTGGCCATGTGCACAATGTGCCGTGGCATGCAGACAGTGAAAAATGTGTAGGCTTTATTGAATCCTCCTGATTATGTATATGCTTCTATTGTTATAGTAAATAGTAACAAAAGTAAAAATGCCCTTTTCAGTTCACTAAATGCTCCTCTGGACCTCTGGTCTCCCAGTGCCCTCAATATTTTCTGGCATCTCTGATTGTACACATTCCTAGAAGGGCTATACCATACATTAGTCTTAAAAGGACAATGCCTATTTTATATATACACAATATATACAAGCACTTCAGAAACTTAAAACCACTTATCATCACAGTAATGCATTCATGGAAAGAGATGCAGTAACATATCAAGGAGAAACGTTTAGCTATTCATCATTGGAAGGACTAGTTTTTTTCTAATGATTTTCTTGGGGAACATCTCAAATCAGCAAAAAGGAAATAAAAAGGATGTGTGTGTGTGTCTGCGTGTGTGTGTGTGTGTGTGTGTGTGTGTGTGTGTGTGTGTGTGTGTGTGTGTGTGTGTGTTTGTGTAAGAAAGGAAAATCTGCATTCATCCTCAGCGCAAAATATGTTATCAATTATTCAAAGTTTCCCTGAAAACTTGTAACTTTTTCTTACTTGGGGGTGCTGTCTGTCTGTGATGAGAGTGTGAATCTTTCCATAGACAGTGTGAATCCTTAACACTTCAAGCCTAACAAACAGGTTCCACTTACCAGACCTTTGAAATGAGTCCCTATAATCCTGACATTTTAACAATTTCTGTACCTCCCTCAGTAACCACTAAATATCACATTCACCAAAACTCTAGACCAGTTAAGACAAAGAAACAAAGTATGTCTCCACATAAAAACCCCATTCCCTCACTGATTTAGCTACATCATTAAACATGTAATCAACCCCCCCACCCATTTGTATAGTCTACACCTGTCTAATAGGTGTAGAATATCCAAATGTGGGGGGTGAGAATGGCAGATGACCACATGTGGATGGTCTACAGCTGCCTAATAAGTTCTCACAAGGAGGCATATACTGCAGTAGCTTACACTCCCCCCCCACCATAACAGCAATACGATACACCTTCTACTCTCATCCAAAATACCATTATATCATTCTAAGTGGCTTTTACCGCCACTGGAACACCTTTTCCATCATCCTGTTTGTCTTTCACCAATTTTTCAATTGACCAGTCAATATCAAGCTTTGCTTATTTCAGTCACGTATCTAGTAGGCACACAGTACTTAGGTTCATAGGTAGGTACTAGGCTATTGGCCCAAGGGCCTAAGCAAGCCTAGCCAACAAAGTTCCCTGGCTTACACCACCCTAGAAAGTTATTTTCCTGTGCCCCTGTCGAGCAGAGCCACAGAAGTGATCCCGGGGTGTATTTCCTATTTCCCATCCACTTATCATTTTTCTTGAAGAGTGCTAATGAGGAACTTTGCTTAACATAGATGGGTAGCTTGTTCCAGAGTATGGGAAGTCTCTGGGACAGGAATCTATCCCTCCAGCATGTCCTGTTTATTGTGGTGGCAAGGTTTAGGTCCCTAGAGCATGTAGCTCGGAGGGATTGGGATTTCTTTAGGTGTAGCATGTCCAACAGCTCTGGGTTTGACATAGCTTTATATGTTAGGCAGAGATCACCTCAGAGTAGGTGATATGCTACGGAGTAAAGCTGGAGTTTTGTGAGACGGTCAGTGTAGGGCATCTGTTTGAGGCCAGTAATCCTCTTTGTGAAGTACTTCTGTGACCTTTCCAGCTGCTGCAGATGTCTTGTGAGGTGCATTCCAAAGGGGCGTTGTACTCTATAATGGGTCTAATGAGTGTTGAGTAGAGGGAAACAATGACCTCTTTTTTCCTGGATGAGAAACCTTTTGTGATGAGGTGTGCCATATAGAAGGATTTCCTGACTAATGTGGCGATGTGATTATCAAAGGAGAGACTACTGTCCACCTGGGTCCCAAGATCTCTTATCACACATTCGGCATTAAGTAGACTGCCGCCTATGTGGTAATTCATGGGTACAGAGTTTTTACAAAAGGGGATGACAATGCACTTTTTGGCATTGAGCTTGAGGCCATGGCTATGACACCAGGCATCTGTCTCAGTGAGGCCCTTCTGTAGGATGCCCACATCATTTGCAGACTCAACCATGGCTCCTAGTTTGCAGTCATCTGTGAACTGTGTTAGCCAAAGGCCTTATGAGTTAGCCTGTACTTCAGAAAAGTAGATAGCAAATAGGAGAGGTCCCAGGAGTGAACCCTTTGGTACTCCACTTGTCACTGGTTTGAAGTCAGATTTGGAGCTTGCAACTTTTGCATTGTGGGTTCTGTCAGTGAGCCAATTGGCAACTCATCTTGTGACGTAGGGATTTATACCTAGTTTAGTGAGTTTAACTATAATTCCAGAATGGGGGATGGTGTCGAAAGCCTTGGCAAAGTCAAGATAGGCTGTGTGAACCACCTTACCCTTGTCTACAGCTTTGGTGACTGCCTCAAAGAAGTCGATCAGGTTCAGGAGGCATGATCTGCCTTTCACAAACCCAAACTGGGTGGGGTCCAGAGTATGGAGGTTACCAATGTCTTTGTTTATGAATTCCATGATGATACGTTCCATGGCCTTACAGACCAGGCTCATCAGGCTAATAGGGTGATAGTTCCCGGGATCAGTGGTGGCTCCCCCTTTGTGGAGTGGGATAACTGCTGCTGTGCACCATTCAGTGGGCACAAAGCCTGATGTGAGACTATGATTAAACATGGTGCTTAGGTGGAGAGCCAGTTCGTTCTGAAGTTTGTGTAAAATGCAGCCTGGGATGTTGTCCGGTCCCATGGATGCTGTGTTTTTGGCTTTAGAGAGTGCAGCTTTTACCTGTGTAGTTGTGATTACAGGGACTCTGCATTCTTCCTGTATAATTATGGGCCTTTTAGGGGGTGAGAGGGGGGTAAAGTTAGCATTGAACCTATCTGCCAGGAAGTTGGCAATATCAGTTGGTTCTGTAATTTTGATGTCGTTGTGCTGTAACTCAGAGCAGATCTGGGTGTTGCCATTGAGATTCTTGACATAGCTATAGAATGCTTTGTGGTTGTCCCTAGAATCAGTGGTGATTTTGTTTTCGTAGCTAGCTTTGGATGATCTTATAAGGGATCTCAGGTTCATACTGAGGCTGACCAGGGAACTCCTCCACTCATGGGATTTTACTCTCTTTTGCAACAGTTTTTTCCTTCTGTTGAAGAGTTTGTTTATGGCAAGGGACCACCAGATTGGCTTCCTTTTTTGGAGGATAGTGTCTTGCTTCTGTTTGGGACAGCACGATCCATGCACTTGTGCAAGTGCTTCTAGCGTGCATCTCTGTAGGATTTAGCAGTCGTAACTGTATTGTCCATCTGCATGGGTGTCATGAAGTTTGCCACTTCTGTCTTAAGAAGCATGAATTTGGCTTTGGAGAAATCTTTTACTGTGATTTCCTTAATGGGGGGTGGGGGCGGGATGTGGATATCTAGGGTGATTAGCTTATGGTCGGATCTAACCAATGAGGAGTTGACTTCAGGTGTGGAACACTGGTCTCTCATGTTGGTAATGACTAGGTCTAGAATATTGTTGCCCCTGGTGGGGGTGTGGATAAGTTGATCCAGGGCATTGGAATTTATGAATTCCAGAAAGTGTTGTGACTAATTCTCCCTCTGAATTCTTTCATGTCTAGGTCATTCCTTATGGTGAGTGGCTACAGCATTATCACCATTAATTATTAACAGCACACTCTCTACTTATAAATAAAATCATAGCTCTAGAAAAATTCCACTCATTCTGTACTACAAGATCTTTCTTCAACAGCTTTCTCTCATGACCACTCAAACTTTATGCAACAGTGGTCACCAGTACTTTCTAAATATATTCTTCTACTCCAAGAGAAATCCATTCACTGTTGAGCTAAAGAGAGACCTGACTAAAAGAGATTAATTCTGGTACAGATATAAATCAATTCAGACTCAACTGCTTTAGGAAGTTTACTGTATTTTATTAAGTCAGTTGGCAAAGGGGAATAAATGATTGACTATGACCCAGGTGATTCGAGTTCAGTTAGTGGTGCAGGCATCTTGTTGAAGCTGGCACAAGGACAGTGGTGATGTGGCTAAGCTATATCACCTCTCTTGAGGGACAGGAAATAGAGGTACGTTCCTGGGAAGACCTACCATGGTACTCTCTCTAGTGGAGACTTCAGATCATGCAGAGGTGCTGCCTGTCAGGGACATGGTCATTTGATTATGTACATGTACATGGTGGCATGTTCTTTTGTCACAATTCCTCATTGTATGCCCTGCCCTTGGGTATTTCAGGCATGCACAGGCGGTTAGGGCCTTTAACAGAAAAAAACTCTGATGGCTGTCTTGATGACAATCCGTCTCGGTCAGCTTATGCCCCCAGTGAAGGGTGAACAAATGGGTCAATTTGCTGTAAGAGGACTGATGCTCAGCAGGTAGTGGAGGAAAAAGGCAGAAAAAGATAATATATTTTATGCAACCACTTTAAACACTAACCAATGAGACAAAAAAATTGGCAAACCAAACTTAAATATTAAAGTCTCAAAATAGTATCCAGAGAAATTCTGAAAGGAATTTAGTTGTGTTAGAAAAAACAGATCTCCAACATGACCTCATATAAGACCTTACCTGATCTTGATGTAAAAAATACAACAGATTGGACCGCCCTCAATGCCACTTTAGGAATCAAAGTAACATTGTTACAAATCATTCAGTGTGCAACAAGACCCACAACAGTGTCTCCCTATGAACCCCTAAGCTCTTAGAAACTCACCTAGTCCTCCTGTAACCATAAATGTGACTTAAAAACCTCAGACTCATAGCCAATGAGAATTGGGTGGCCTCTACTCCCAATCTGTGCATGTAACACTTCCATTCCTATCATTAATGGACACTTCCATTTCCACTAGGAATTTTGCAGACTTATGGAAAGAAATAATCTATACTCAAAGTACCTAATCCCACATCCCTGTTCACGATTAGCTAATATTCATCTCCACAGTCCTCTCCAAGTTACTAGAGAAAGACATTGCTGGTCAATTACTTAACAACAGCAATAACACAACAATCTTCTCTGCCCAAATCAGCATGATTTCATTTTCAAAGACCATAGTATCTCCACTGCTTTTCTCTACTTCATGGATAGTAGTTATCAGAATATTGCCAAGTAGCAACTTTGTAGAGGCAGGTTTCAATGATCTTGCAAAAAAATGTCTGGTCTATATCCCACAGCAAGCTAATTATTAGTTTAGCTGCCTATGTTCTCAGTTGTACATCCCTATATTGATTGTAGCAGAACCTGAAAAACCAAATCTAATGTGTTGCCTTTGCTTTCCATAGTTTCCCTGCCCTCCCCCAGTAAAACTCTACAGGTTTTATATTAGGGCTACTTTTCTGTTCTCATTATTCACAAATGATAATTTCAGTATTCTAACAATGTCTAATCTTCTGATGTATGCTGATGGTTTGGTATTATTATCTTTCTAGCACAGCCATGGCCATGTTTCAAAAATATTTCCCTTAGTATTACATACTGTAGTGACACATACAACCAATTTTTCCTACATCGTTTTTTGTTTCTGCTGGTCACTCCTATAAAACTGTCCAGTCAGGCCACTAACTTCACAGTCTGTCCCTTCTAGAGGAGGCAATGTTATCAAAAAAGTGCAAATTCAAATAACGTGGCCTTTGGAATGAAACCTCCCTCTCCGTTCTTCAAAACCCATATAAATAAGAAACTTACAAGATGGCTGCACATTGAGTAACAGCTTATTTCTAGCTCTCCCAGTTGAAAAGAGAAACTCAGCAAAAAAAGGCCAGTAGGCTTGTGTTTATGGGTAAATTTCAGTAACTGGCTAGTAAGTGCACTGCCTGGATGCCAGGAATAAAGAAATACAGAAGACCTGGAAAAAATCAACTACAAAAAGTAAGGAAGAAACACTGACTGGGGAAAGTTCTGCAGCTGTTCAGAAAAAAAGTAATGCAACCTTCAGATATGACTTCCAGTAACCTACATCTGCATACAGACCTGGTTAAAATAAACAAAACACTGATGGAATGTATCAGCACAAACAACAAAAGGCTGCAAAATGGAAAAAGCTTTAAACAGACATTCAGATGAGATGATAAATCTGCAAAAATTAGAGACTGACATAAAGAAAAGGCTGACTGAATATGAGACTGCTCAAGAAGAGATGTTTCAAAGAATAATAGAAATAGAGGGCAGAGCATGTAGGGAAAACCTGAGATTTTCAGCTGTACCAGAGAAGCTAGTAGGAATAAACTGCATTAATTTTATGAAAACACAAATAAGCATCTGGACTGGTATTCCACAGCAGGAGTTGTTAGTTAAAAAGGCACATCATGTGTATGCTCCAAACCTGGCTATAAGAAAACAACCTAGACCTTTAATAGTAAAGATGCAACCCTACCAGCAGAAGTAGTTGATTCTGACAAATTTGTGACAGAAGGACAAATTACTAAAAGTGAGAAACAGCGGAGTGTTTGTGGAGAATGATTACTCGTTGTACACCAAACAGAAAAGGAGCAAATTTATTCCAGTTTTCAGGGAATGTTGAGATGCAGGTGTGAGATTCAAACTGCTGTACCCAGCTGTCTTCAAGGTATTTTTCCCTGAACGGGCAAAATCATTTTTGATGAAGTACATGGTAAGGAGGAAATACAAAAACGTGTCCAACAAAAAGTAAGCCGTGAAACAGAAGGAGATTCTGCTTCTTGTTCTTCTGGTAATAAAGACCACAGAGAGACTGTACCTGTGAAACCTTCTCAAAATTTTCAATGGAAAATGTTGGAGAGAAGGAAGGGAGCACAAGAGTTGGCTAGAAGAATCAAGAGTACATTGGAAATGAAGCAGAGATGGGATTTCAGAGATGTAGAGTAATAAAACCAGTAACTTAATATGGGATTACAATGCAATAATTATGTTTGTGAAATATGATAGAACAAGAAAATCTGAAAATATTGGACTTTTCAGAATTTGTTGGACTTGGGGACTCTAAAGCATATGCCCTACTTCATGTCATTAATCTTCAGAAAAGTGCTTTGGGGAGGGGAAGAGGAGGGAGAAAGTTAACTGTAAGTAAAGATTTTTTTCTTAAATAGTACCAATTTTGTGGCATATGGTTTTCTTTACATGCTATAAAGTAAAGTTTTTTTCAGTTTTCTTAAGTGTAATGGAGATTATAAACAGGTGCTGCTGTTATTTTTTCTTTTCTTTCTCCCTTGTCTCTCTCTCTCTTCTTGTTTCATTTTAAGAAAAGTAGTCACTGCAGTATATTAAAAAAGCTGTGTTACAAAGCATGATAAAAGAAAAAGTAATGTGCTTTTTCTCATTCTTGCATGGGGAAATGACTGGATTAAAGACCTTAGATTGCAAGTTTTAAGAGAGAGCAAGTAAATGAAAAAGAACATTGAATATTATGAGGCTTTTTTTCTAGCAAATACGTGTATACTCAGTATCAGTTCTGCAGCTGGTCTACATGTTTCCATGGAAACAGTATGATAAAGAGAAACTATCTACTTGGTTCTCATGTCTCCATGGAGACAATCTGATAAAGAGAAACTGGCTACAGTCTAGTGAAGAGTGATTGGCTGAGGGGAAAAAAGAGAAACTGGCTTGGAGATAATGTTCTCTGAAAGCAATCAGGGTTTTTTCCCAAAGTAGATAATGTTCTCTATAAGCATTCAGGGGCTTTCCGAATGTAGTGAATGTTCTCTGAAAACATTCAGTGGTTTTCCCAGCTGGGAGAGCTATAACGATAAGACAAAACCAATCAGCACATAGTTGAAGCACAGGCTGCACCATGTGTCTTAGCATGGATGACCTTTCTTTTAGGTTAACTCAAGAGTGTGAGTATGGCTGTCAGTCTGGGACTTTTGTTCCTATTAAGAGAGTAAAACTTCAATATTTGAAGGTGTACATAGTTTTGTGTGTTAGTATTAAGGTAATAGGTTTTAGGGGGTATTGGGGGTGTGTGTTTTTGAAGGCCTTCAATAAAATAAAAAGTATTGTAAGATGTGAAATAGGCTCAAATGCATATGACAAGAAACAACTGTATAACAGTTCAACCTGCCAAACAGTGTATGTGTGTAACATAAAAAGTGGAACTAGACATTTAACAACAAAGGTGTTATACATAAAAAGTGGGAATAATACCTTTTTAATATAGTGATGCTTTCTTTAATGTCTTTAAATGTAAATGGCCTCACAGATAAATACAAACAAGAAAGAGTAGTGAGCTATATTAAAAAAAAATAGAGTGCAAATAGCTGTGTTACAGGAGACACACTTAGAAAGAACTAAACATGTTAATGTGATAAAGAAAGGTTTTCAGGATGGTTATTCAGAAGAATACCTGAGACAAAGAAAAAGAGCAGTACTTATATTAATTGCAAGAGGAGCTTCAATAATGATAGAAGAAGATAAAAAAGATAATAATGGCAGATTTGTAGTTCTAAGGGGATACTGGCAAGGGACGAGGATTACACTGGCATGTATTTACATTCCACCTAAAACTGCTATAATGGAGCTTAAGAAAATTCTGGGAGAAATAATCAGTTTTCAGCAAGGAATATTACTTATAGGTGGGGACTGGAATTTAATTTGCAGCAATGAAGAATTGTCTGGGTGGGCCACAAGGGAAAATATAATAAGGGTAGATTTTTGAAGAAATTTATGAAAATATTTGGCATGGAAGATGTGAATTCAGTAATAGGAGTTCAGAGTGAATTTACATATTATTCCCCAAGATATAAAAACTGGGCTAGGCTATACAGAATTTACATTTCCAGGAACCTGCGCATTTAATTGAAGGTCTTGATACCCACCCAATAACTATTTAAGATCATGTGCCAATAATAGCTAAAATGAAAACACAGGGTAATGAAATAAAAATGAGACACTGTTGCTTTTCCACCTATGTGTTGAAAAGAGGAATTTAAGAAATGGGTAGTGAAATTATTCAGGAGCTGTCAGAGAAGATAGAAATTTCTTCAGAAAATATAGCTAGGGAGTAGGATACAATTAAGGTGGAGTTTAAAAATAGGATGGAAATAAAAGAAAGGGAGCTATGGTTAAGAAGTAAAATTAATTATTTAGAGGGACTGACAAATATTAAATGATTGCAGAATAGGGGAATCTTACAGAATAAGAAGAGTATCAACAGCAGAATGCTAGACAGAAAATAAGGGATTGCCTCAATAATATGCACAAGCTTAGCAAGATTGCTGTTAAGCAACAGTTTTTTGATAATAACACTAGAGCACAAAAACTTTCAGTATAACGACTCAGGCAACAGAAAGTAGAAGGGGCTGTTGTCAAACATAGGGAGCCTATAACAAAGAAGGTAACAAGAGATCCTGTAGAGGTATTGGAAATATTTTAGAAATTCTACAAGAATCTCTATAAATCAGAGAAATATGAAAATCAAGAAAAGATACAAGTGGAAATGTTTATGAAAGAATGATATATGCCAAGGTTAGAGGTAGATGAGGCTCAAATACTAACAGGATAGGAGGAGATGAGATAAAATTGTGATGTACAACCAATCTACAGAAAAATCCCCAGGAACAGATGATATTCCTGTGGAAGTTTGGAAGCTGGACAGAAAAAACAATGAGGATCTGGAAGGTTTTGATTAACAGTATCTTAAGAGGAGGAGAAGTACCACTATCCTGGAAGAAAGCAGTGGTAGCTGTAATACCTAAAGAGGGTGGGGATCCATCATATCCAGCTTCATACAGGCCCATTTCAATTCTAAACTATGATTGTAAGATGTTCGTGTTTGTGGCTAGGAGAATGGCAAGGGTGGTGCCAAGAATGATAGATGTGGATCAATGTGGTTTTGTGGAAGGGAGGCAAATATTTGACAACATTAACAGAACAGTGATAATCCAGAGGGAAACAGAAAGTAAGAAAATACCATTGTTGTTGATGGGTCTTGATGTAGAGAAAGCATTTGACAGAGTAAACTGGGACTTTATGAACAGGGCAATGGAAGCATTTGCATTTCCTGAAAACAATATAAGGTTGATTAGAAGAATATATGAGGGATCAGAGGTAAATATTAAAGTGGCTGGGGTCCTCTCTGATAATTTCTGCTTGAGCAGAGGAACCAGGCAGGGGTGTCCTCTTTCCCCTTTATTATTTCCATTATAATTAGAACCATTGGCAAAGAAAATAAGGGACTCAGAAATTCAAGGATATAATTGGTATGGTAGTCAAGAAATGGTGGCTTTATTTGCAGATAATATTATTTTGTACCTGACAAAACCAGAAAAAGAAATTACAGTGTTGTGGAACATTTTGAGATAGTTGCAAATATTTTACGGATACAAAATTAATGAAGCTAAACAAAGGCAATAGTGGCAAATTATGTACCCACATATGAACTGGTTCAGGAATACCCACATTTATGGGGACATGATAAAATGAAATATTTAGGAGTACAGATTAAAATGATTCTGGTGTGGCAGTTAAGGTTATGTGTGAAGATACTAAACAAAAGATAATAGAAAAACTGTGAAAATGGATGCTTTGTTTTATGGATATGGACAGTAAGATACAAGCAGTTAAAATGTTTTCAGTCCCTTTAGTCTTATACACAGGTCAGGCATATTTTATCAACCAGAGGAGAAGTTGTGGGTAGCATTTAATAAAGAGCTGAAGGACTTTATCTGGGAGGGGAAGACGGCAAGAGTCAAGTGGGATTAGTTGATTCTTCCAGTAGAACAGGGAAGATTGGGATTACCCAATTTGAAGGGGTGTTTCACAGCTACACAGTTAAAACTCTTATACATTGCACAAGCAGAAAACTCTAATTCAGAGTGGAAAGGGATGATAATGAAGATGGGGGAAGCTCAAGAAACAAGGAGAGACTGGGATTTTGGATGCAGGCATTTATGGAGAATAACAATAATCATGCAGAATATTATATCTACAAAGTGGCAGAAAGTATTCTAAGAACTAATAAAAGAGAAAAATGGGAAATAAAGTGCTCACCACAAAAATGACCATAAAACAGTTAAAAAGAGCACTTTGGAAAGAAACACCACGCTGCTGAGTGTAATTCTTTAATTCCACAATAAAACGACGTACAGCCAGACAATAGACCACATGAATGCTCACACCTTTAAAGTTGTGTTTTCGTCACTATAAGGATTTCATCAGATGATTGCATGCCTTTTATTTGTGCCTAAATATATACTCCATTCAGTCACCCATGACCAATCACAAAGCAGACCTCATTAAAATACATACATAATTAAAACTGTGTTTACTAAAACATACAAATGTAAAAGATGAATAAATAAATATTACCATATCACAAAACCTTTTTAAAACAATAAATACTGCTTTTAAAATTGTGATAAAATTCATATTCATATTAAAATAGTGCAAATGGTTTGAACAAAAACCCCCATCACACCTCCAAAATTTGTTACCTACTCGAGGAAAACTCATTTGAAGTCTGTTTGGGATACAGAAATATCTATGCAAACACTTCCAAGCAAAAATCCTAAACCTGTAGACAACATGCTCAAAAAGCAGTAACAAAGCAATAAAATTAAATACAACAATCCAGTCCACTCCAAAAAGAATAGATTTAATAAGTGCTAGCGCCTCGGCATTCACTGCCTTCAATGGAATAAATTAACATACTAAATACACCCTATATATACAATCAATTACATCAATAAATCAATTAATTACAACATTAATTCATTAAATAAGAACTTTCCAGTTACAATAGGCATTCAAGCCATCTGGATTTAAAGTGCCAAACTTTAAAATAAACAGGGCTTCTTTGTATAGAAGCCTCTCTTTGACATCCAAATAATCGCTTTTGTTAAATTTCTCTAAAATAGTGCCCTGCAGACCACTAGGGTCATCCTTATGACATTTTAAAAAAATGATTTATTGCTGTAATTGATTGTATATATATATATATATATATATATATATATATATATATATATATATATATATAGGGTGTATTTAGTATGTTAATTTATTCCATTGAAGGCAGTGAATGCTGAGGCAATAGAACGTATTAAATCTATTCTTTTTGGAGTGGACTGGACTGTTGTATTTAAAAATCCTAAACCTTTTTGAATTAGCTGCATACTTGGGAGCCATATATATGTCCACCCATTGCTCCCTTGTAAATTGCTATTGAAGTTTCTCTTTCCAATTTTTTCTAACATCCTCTAATTGATTCTTAAAGTTATTGTACAGTATATTTTATATGCCATGCTAATTATCCCTTTTTTAACAATAGCTTCTATTATTGATTCATCTAAAATGCTACTACAGTAGGGTTTTCACTTAGAATTTCCCTATCCATTTTTCTATGCATAAATTCTGATATCAATCCCTGGCAGAGAAAGCAGTCTTTAGCCAGAAGTCCAAATGTCTTCTTGGCCACATTCCAATCTGTTACCTTTCCCTCTTTAGTTATTTGCTCCCAATACCTTGCTTCCTTTTCCAATTTCTCCAGTAAATTCCAGTCCCCTCCTGCCTTTTTTTCTGTACCCCTACTTGCAGTTATCTCCATTGGCAAAATATCCTTTCTTCATTTTCATGTTGGCTTAGTTCTTGGATACTTTCTGCTACTTTATGAATATAATGTTCTGTATGGTTGTTATTCTCCTTAAGGATCTGCATCCAGAATCCCATTCTATCCTTACTTCTTGAACATTCCCATTTCATTATCATCATTATCCCTTTCCACTTTGAATTATAACCTTCTGTTTCTGTTATCTATATGAGCCTTAACTGCATAGCTCTGAAATATCTCTTCAAGTCAGGTAATCTTAAACCACTTTAGTCTATTGGAAGGATCAGCTTATCGTACTTGCCCTCTTCCCCTCCCAAATAAATTCCTTCAACTCTTTATTAATTATTGCCCACAGTTTCTCCACTGGTTGATAAAAATATGCCTGACCTTGTATAAAAACTAAAGGAGGGAAAAACATTTTCACTTCTTTTATCTCACTATCTATTCCAATTTATCAGTTTTTGCATTATCTTTTGTTTAGTCTTTTCCCACATATCCTTAGCTGCTGTAACAGAGCCTTTTTAATCCCTACTCCTAAATAATTCATATCATGTCTTTTTAAATATGTGTGTTGAAGAACCAATTTGTGTGTGGGTACATAATTTATAGCTATAGCTATTTTTTTTTCATTTATTTATATTTATGTTTTATATTTATAGATTTATTTTATCTTTAACTTTATACCCCACAAATACTTGAAACTGTCACAAAAATTTCCACAAAACTGAGATGTCCTTTTTATCAGATACAAAATAATATCACATCCACATAAAGCCAACTTTTCTTGATTACTTACCAAATATATTCTTGAATTTCCAATGCCCTTATTTTACTTTGCCAATGGCTCTAAATACAAACGAAATAACAGAGGAAAGAGGACACTACTGCCTGTTTACTCTGTTTAAAAACAACTTATCAGAGAGGAACCGTCTTACTTCACTTATTGCCATCAATTGTTCAAATATGCTCCTAATTAACCTTATCATTGTATCAGGATATGCAAATTCCAGCTTACTCTGTCAAATGATTTCTCTGTAACAAGATCCACCAATGACTGTGGTATTTTCTTGTACTCTACTCCCCTCTGAATCATCTTTGTACTGTTAATGTTATCAAATGTTTGCCCCCCCTTCACAAAACCACATTGATCCATATCTATCAATTTGGACAATACCATTGCCATTCTTTTAGCTAGTATAGACATAAGCAGTTTCTATTCATGGTTTAAAATTGAAATGAGTCTATATGAAGCTGGGTCTGATGGATATATACCATATTTTGGGTAATGCAGACACCACAGCTTTCTTCCAAGATGTTGGTGTTTCCCCTCCTTTTAAAATACTGTTAAAATCTTCCAGATCTTTATCACCTTTTTCCATCCAAACTTCCAAACTTCCACAGGAATACCATCTGTTCCTGGGGACTTTCATACAGATTGATTATACTGCACCATTTTATCTTATCTCCTCCTATCTTAACTATTAGTTGTTAAGACTCATCCACCTCAAGCCTTGTCGTAATTAAGTCTTCCACAAATATTTTAATTTGTGCTCTTTCTTAATTTCCACATTTTATGCTTTATACAAATTTTCATAACATTTTCAAAATATCTCTAATACCTATATGGGATCTTTGGTTATGTTTCTTGTTTTATGCTTCCTAAGATGGTAACAACCCTTTCTACTTTCTGTTGCCTAAGTTGTTGTGATAAACTATTTTGTGTTCTGGACTTGTATCAAAAATAGTTGATTAACAGCAATCTTTCTAAATTCATGCATATTATCCAAATACTTCCTTATTTTCTCTTCAGCATTCTGAGGTTCCATCTCTTCTTGTTCTGTGAGATTTTCCTTATTCTGCAGTACTTCAACTTTTGTCAGTCCCTATAAATAATTCCTATTATTTCTTAACTAGATCTCTTTTTATTTTATTTCTACCCTATTTTAAACTCCATTTTCATTTTATCCTAGCTGTCACTACTGAAGAACTGTCTGTCTTCCATTATAACTCTTTTAGAATTTCCACTAACCATTTCTTAAAATCCCCTCTTTTAGGTAAGTGGGAAGGTGCCATTGTCTCATTTTTACTTCATTACCCTGCATTTTATCTTACTTTGTATCAGTTCATGATCTGAAATAGTTATTGGATGTGTGTTGAAGCTTTCAATTAAATGCACATTTTCCTGTGAAACATGATTCCTATACAGTCTAGCCCAGTCACTGTACTTTGGGGAATAATATGTTAATTCTGTCCTAGTTCCTTTTACTGACTTCACAGCTTCCATACCAAATATTTTCATAAATGTCTTCAGAAATCTAGCCTCTTTTGTTATATTTTTTCCTTCTAGGTTCCTTGATACATCCTCACTATTGTGAATCAATTTAAATTTCCTACCTATAAATAATAATCCCTACAGAAAGATGATTATTTATCCCAAAGTTTTCTTAAGCTCCATTATAGTAGTTTTTGGTAGAATATAAATACATGCCTATATTTATTTATTTTATTTATTTGGCATTTGTTAACTGGGTTGGTCCAACAGTGCCAGGGGCCCATTTTCAGCAGTGACCTGAGGAGAAAAGATCCAAACAATATACAGTCATGGAAAAGATAAACAATAACAATAACATACTGGTCAAAAGTACAAACACATAATATTAAGATATAATTAGCAGTTCACAGCACAGTACTCAACAATCCAATGAAAACTCCATTACAGAAATATACAATGTATAAAAGGTACTCTCAGTAGTTAAACTAAAGAGGCATAGCATTGTAATAATTTCCATAGTTTTGATACAAGAGGGTAAAAACAATGAAATTACATGTCAGAAAGAAAATGAAAAAAGAGGAGCTAATTCTATTAGATTAGAAGAAGAAGAGTAAGTCTGATAGAGGAGATGCAGAGATGAAATAATTGTCATGTGGGGGCTTGGCATGGGCAGGACCAAGTCTTTTGTAGACATTGTTTTAATTCTCTTTTAAACTGGTGTTTTTGAAAGATATTTCTTATATTGTGGGGGATGTGTTCCAGACATGAGGTATTGAGTACTTGTACATGGACTTTCCAATGATCTTTTTAGGTTTGTAGATGTCAAAAAGGTGTTTGTCAGTTGTGCAAAGGTGTAGGGGGTGTAGTAAGATATTAGTTTTGAGAGGGAGGGTCAGGAAGAGGATTATAGAGAATAGAGTGTGTGATATGTAATTGAGGAAGTAGTAGCTGATGAGATAATTCAGGCCATTGTAGTTTCTTTAGGGTGAGACAGTAATGAGAATTGTGAGGAAGGTTAGTGGCAAATCTGGTTATTTTATTGTGTGTTTGGTCAAGTTTGGTCAATAGAGTAGACTGAATATTAATAATGATAGGGGCAGTGTAAAGTAGACAAGGTAAGAGGAATGACTGAACCATTGAAAGTTTGGAGGAAGGTGTAAGGAATTTTTGATTTCTGTAAAGTAGTCCAAGTTTCTTTTTTTTTTTATATACATTGTTGGATGTGTAGGTCGAATTTTAGTTTGTCATCAATTATGGTGTTTAGTAGTTTTCTATGAGGTTCAGCTTTAATGATGGTATTGTTGAGGGAGGTGATGGCAAAGGAGGATTTGTGTTGTGCCAGTGTTCTAGGAAAGAAGAGAAGGAGTTTTGTGTTTTAGGATTTAGTACTAGCTGATTGTCTGAGAGCCATGTTTCAACAGATGAGAAGGTGTCCTGAGTGAGTGCTTCAAGATTAGGAATACTATGCATGGTGGTGATAAGTGCGGAATCATCAGCATATTGTAATAGTGTTTAGGGGTTACAAGCAGAATGTAGTTTGTTAGTGAAAATATTGAACAAGAGGGGGCTCAGGACTGTTTCTTGAGGAACACCCGTGTTGACCGGAAGGAAGGGGGAGAAAACAGTTTGCCAGTGAACAGATTGTTGGCTATTGGAGAGGTAGCTGGAAAACCAGTTTATGAAGGAACTAGAGAGATTGAGGTCTGAGAGTTTAGTTAGAAGTTTAGAGTGAGAGACAGTATCAAAGGCCTTAGAGAGATCAAGAAATAAGAAGGAGATCAGCATGTTGGTGTCGCAGGCCTCAGCTACTGTTTGGGTGAAGGAAAGTAGTGCAGTGGATGTACTGTGGTGGAGCCTGAAACCATGTTGGGTGGAAGTTAGCAGGTTATTGTCAAGCAGGTGTTTGAGTATCTGGATATGTATGCACTTCTGAAGAATTTCGGAGATAGGGGACAGAATGGCAATGGGCCTATAATTAGAAGGGTCAATAGATTTTCTGCCCTTATGTAGTGGGATTGTAAAGAAGGATTTCCATATATCAGAGACACAGGATTCAGTAATGGATCTATTTGTGAGTATAGAGACGGAGTAGGCAATGGATTTTGCAGCAATGTTAAGAAGGCAGGAAGGTAATTTATCAGTAGAGGGGGAGCAAGGTTTGAGTTTGAACAAGAGAGGTTTGATGTAGGTGGTGGGAACTAGTTTAAATGAGAAGCTATTGGAAGGTATTTTGATGAGGGATGAAGGAGGGGTAGAGGAAGTGTTGTTATTGTGAGTTAGTTTTTTGATTGTTTCTATGAAATAGTTGCTTAGGAGAGTGTCTGCTTCAGTAGCTGTATTATGTGGGAAGAGGTTGGGAGTGGTAGGGTTTCCAGGATAAAGGAGATTATCAATGGTTGTCCAGAATTTTTTTAGATTATTCTGAGGGTTAGATTGGGTGGAACAGAATAAATTTTTGTGTCATTGTTAACTAGTTTTTTGAAAGGTTTCTGAACTCTTTGTAATTTTGAAGTAGGGGAGGGGATTTGTTTTTGACCCAGGCTTTCCAGACACTATCTCTTTTATGTAAAATGGAGTGTGTATGTTTGATGAGTCAAGGAGCACAAAGTCAGATTTTATTCTGATTTTTCTGGTAGGTGCTAGTGAATTAAGTATGTCTAGAAATGTCTAATTGAAAGATTTAACAGCCTCGTTGAGAGGGAGTTGATGAAGGAAGGACCAGTTTATGCTGGATAGTTTATTGTTAAAAGTATCTGGACTGAAGTTGGTGAGTTTACGACATTCTCTATAAAGGTGGTCTTCAGGTGGTTGCTGGGAGAATCTGTGGATATAGATAGGAAAATGGTCACTACAAGAGTTTGGAAGTGTCCCAGGGTTATGATAAAGGTTGACATCTGAGATGAGGATTCAGTCTAGGGTGAGTCCAGTAATGGCATTTTTGTTAGTCCGAGTAGGGTAGGAGATGAGTTGGTGGAAGCCATGAAGACTGGTGCTGAGATTAGGAGATATAGTTGTAAGTTTAGTCCAGTATATGTTTACATCACCAAGGATGATGGTTTCTTATGGGACATATTGAGTGATCCATGACAGAATGTTCTCTAGGATAGGAATATTGTTCCCTGGAGGGATCTAGATAGGGGCTATAGCAAATTTTTTGTGTGAGTTTAGGTGACAGTTTACAATAAGAATTTCATCAGGCTCAAAGCTAGGTATAGAAATGAAGAGTGGGGAGAGATTAAGTTGGTCAGAGTAGAGGATGGCAACACCTCCACCCCTCTTATTGATTCTGTCAGAGTGGAAAATGTTAGAACCCGGGGGTAAGATTTCGGTATTTGTGATATGTGGTTTTAACCAGGTTTCTGACGGAGTTAAGATATGGGGAGAAGTGTTAGCAATCCAGGAATGCAGTTCTGTGATTTTATTTACAAGGCTTTGAATATTTAAAGAGTAGATATTTGATATTTTAAAAGAAGGAGGGGGGGTGAGAAGTAGAGGAGTGAAGTGTGAGGTATGTAGTTATGAATGGTAGTGGCAGGTGGACCCGGATTGGGATGGATGTCCCATCCAGGAGAAGTGTATCCATGAAAGTAATAATATGTCTGAAGAGGTCTATGTTAGCAGACCTTCTTAAATTCAGAGTAGAGGAAAGTGAGGTGTTTGGAAAGGTGTGAATTTTGAAGAGGTGTGAAGGTGAGAAGTGAAAGAGAGATGGAGAGATTAGCTGTGAGTGAAGGATAGTGCTGGTAATGTGAGAGATGGAGAGAGTGGGTGGTGGTATTTAATAAGTGAGTGCAATGTGGTAATAGGCTGATAGAGAAAGGAAGAAAAGAGAAGAGAAGTAAAAAGATATGTATGGATCATGATCAAAGATAAGCAGTGAGTGAGAACTAAGGAGTAAGGGTAAGTACCAATAAGGATAGTGTGGAATGGGGGGGCTACTTATATGTGGTAAGTGTACTGGGGATAGAGGTAAGGTAGGAAGATACAGGGAGGGGAAAGATTTATTTAGTGAGACGAGGAGGGAGGAGAATAGGGTGGAAGTGGAAAAGCAGAGAGGATTGTTAATTGGTGGAGAAGACCAATTGGTTTGAATGATTAGAAGAGGTGTGGTGTAGGGAGTATAAATGTAAGGAAAGTGGGGGTGAGTGGGAATGGGGGTGGGGTAGGGGAGCGGAGAGGAGTGAGGTAGAACATTGTGAGAGCGAATGGAGTTGGCTGGCTCAACTGGAAGAGGCAAGTGAAAAAAAAACAATGAGACAGACTGATTTTTTTGCAGGTAAGATTTACACTTTCTGTAGTAATTTCACAGATTTATTAGTGAGAAAATATAATCAGTTTTGCAGGCACATAAAGTCTGGACCTCTTTTGTTTGTCTTTTACACCTTTTTTTATTATTTTTCCTTGTAAGCACTGTGCTTTGGTATAAAGATTAAATATAGCAGTGTTATCTTGGTTAAGAGCACCACAGGAATCTGCTAGGGAGGAATTTTAAGGCTCAGTAAGCTACTATTTCTTGTAGTATGCTGCCATCTGGAGGCCAGAATGGGAAATTGCTACTAAAGAAATATAATAAACTGGAGGGGAGAAAAAAACATTCTCAGGTAGTCCCCGCAAGTATGCAAGCCACTAACAAAAGAACGTTATTACAATATTTGGCAAGACAGTAGGCCAGCACCTACATTTTTTGAATGAGGGGTACATCCGAGAGGGTGCAGTCCAAAACAGCTTTGATTCAAGCTGGAGGGAAGGGAGGAGGATACATGTTATTTGAGTGCTTGTATGACATTATTTGAATGAGGGATACTCTTCCCTGTCTGTTGGCTCTGAAGTTTCCCAGGTTTCCGAGAGTGCGCAGTCTGAAACAGCTTTGATTTAGGCTGGAGGGAGGTGAGGAGGACCTGAGGGATTCAGGTGCTTGTAGGAGATTGTTTGAATAAGGGATACTCATCCCTGTCTGTTGGATCTGATGTTTGCTGGGTTTCTAAGAGAGTGCAGTCCAAAACAGCTTTGATTCAAGCTAGAGGGTGGGGGGGGGGGGAGAAGCTGTGGTATTCAGGTGCTTGTACAAGATTGTTTGAATGAGAGATAGTCATCCCTGTCTGTTCTCCCCCTCCCTTTGTCAATAGCCCCTTACTACCACAAATCTACCATTATTTCCTTTTTTCCTCTTCTAGCAGTATTGCACCTCCTCTAGCAATCAGTATCATTACTCCCCTTTTCCTTTGTTCTTGATATTCTGCTGAATATCCATCCTAAAATCCTTTCTTTGTCAAATTGACATGCTTATTTCTTTGCAAATGCATCTTCTGCAGCATTGCTATTTACAGTCTACGTTTCTTAATATAAGTAAATACTCTTTCCTTGTTGTCTATACCTGTAAGGGCATTTATATTCCAAGATAATATGGAAAATGTAGCCATTATAATATAATGCTACTCTTCCCACTTATTATAAATTACATTTTTAATATGTATTTTCAGCTTTTGTCTCACATGCGCTCACTAATATTTGAAAGGTTGATCTTTTATGCTGTTGTTTCTTCTCAAATTCATTTGAATTTATGTCACAGTTTCAAGACTTTTGTTTAAACAAAAAAAAACTAAATACATTTTTCAGAACCCCCCATCTCCTTTTAACAAAAATCAAACACACAAAACTGTACATTTTCAAAAAATGAATTTCAACCATCCAGATAGCTGGACCTACAGGCACTATCTAGCCTAAAGTTAAGGTTATCCATGCTAAAGCACGTTACAGCCTGGGTTCCCACTTACACTGATTGTTGGATGTTTCTATTCTCCCCTTCTATATGTGAAAAACAGCTTTCATCCTTTCAGAAAGCAATACATTTTATCCCTAAGAAAAAGTGTACTGCATTTGGACTTCTAAGATGGCTGCACACTGATCAACAGCTTAACATTAGCTTTCTCAGTGTGAATACAGAAACTGAGAGACAACAGCCAGTAATACTGTCAGCTTGAGTAAAATACATCCACTTCCTAGTAAGTACAATGCCTGGATGCCTGCAAAAAAGAAACTAAGAGAGCCTGAAAGAAAATCAATTAGAAAAGGTGAAGAGAAAACACTGACTGGGAAGAATCCTGCAGCTGTTCAGCAAAAAGCAGTTCAAACTCCAGCTTTGGTGCAAGACATGGCTTCCAGTAATCTAAAGCAAAAGATAAGTCAGAACATGGTCAGAGCTGATTAAAATAAACAGAACACTAAAAAAGTATATCATCTGAAGTAACAAAAGGTTAGAAAAATTAAAGAAGCTTTAAACAGATATTTAGTCAAGTTAATAAAACTGTAAAAATCAGAGGTCAAAATGAAGAAAAGGCTGGCTGAGTATGAGACTTCTCAAGAAGAGATATTTCAAAAATGGTAAAATTACAGGACAGAGCACATAGGGAAAATCTGAGATTTTCTGATGCACCAGAGAAACTAGAAAGAACAGACTGTATTAATTTTATGAAGGCAAAAATAAGTAATTGGACTGGTACTTCACAGCAGGAACTGTTAATTGAAATGGTACACTGTGTGTATGCTCCAATTATGGCAATGAGAACTCAGCCAAAACCTGTATTAGTAAAGATGCAAACCTACCAGCAGAAAGAGTTGATTCTGACAAAATGTGGCAAAATGGCAAAGTTGAAAACAGTAGAGTATTTGTGGACAATGATTATTTACTGTACATCAGGCAGAAGAGAGACAAATGTATTCCAGTAATCAGGGAATGTTGAGAGGATCAACAATAATATGCACTGCAAATTTCAGCTCTGAACTCCAGCAAATCACCCAGAATGCCCTCACCTCTACTGAAGCTTGGATGTTTAACAATCATCTTGCCCAAAATATGAAAAAAACTAAACTAGTACTTTTTACCCCTAAGAAAACCACTCCCCTAGATAAAAAAAAAACTTTTCACTATTCAAGTCTAAAACAATACCACTATAGAAGTTTTCCCACACACTAAAGTACTAAGCATAATTATAGATGAAAACCTCAACTTTGACCTACGCATAAGCAATAACATAAAAAAACACCACACCAAAAGCTTGGTATGCTCTACAGCACCAACACTTTCTTAGCCTCTCTACTAGACAAACCTTTGCAACCACCTTTTTATTACCCTCTCTCCTTTATGGCTCCCATCTCCTCATTAATAGTCAAAATTCTGCTAGATCCAAACTTGAAATGTGTTTCAACAGAATAGCCAAATTTGCCACCGAGGCCAAATTCTCATCCCACCACTGTAACTCACTGAAACAATTAGGCTGGCTGGAACTCCCCACAATCTCTCATTCACCCAACTAACTATAGCACACAAACTAATCTACAGACCCACAGACTGTCCTGCTCTCTTGACACTACTTGCCCAATACCAACCCCGGCAGGCAACTAAGATCTGAAAATTATCTACTTCTAAAAGTAGAAAAGCCCACCTTACCTGCTGGTCAACTCTTCTACTCCTTCACTGTTGCCAAACTATGGAACTCACCTCCGCCTTCTATAAGAAACACAGGCAGCACCACCACCTTCAAACAAATACTGAAAAATCATCTTAATTCTTCCTGGCTATGTACTTGCTCTATAATCTAATCTCCTCCTTCTCCTTATATGATAATTACATTTTTTTGCTTTTTGCTACTGCTGACTGATGATGTTTTCTCCTTGATTATTATTTTTATCACTTGTTGATACTAGTATAATAATGCTGAGTAATATATCTCTGTTTATACCTCTTTGAATTAATCTGGCAACCAAAAAAATTATTGCTTTTATGTATATATTCTGTATATATTACTTTAATCACTATGTGTAACACTGTATCTATTTTTGTACCAATTAATGTTTAACATTTCCTGTATCTATGTTCTTGTCGGAGCTTTTCTCCCCAGGCCTCCACTAAAAATGGGCTCTTTTAGGCCCAGTGGACTTTCCTGGTAAACAAATGCAATAAATAATAATTACAAATAAATAAAGTAAATCAAAGTAATTTTTTATGCAGAGCAGGCTAAGAAGGAAATGTAAATGTTTGCCCAACAAAAAATAAGCTTGCAAGCAGAAGGGCACTCTACTTCTCGTTCCTCTGATAATAAAGCCTATGGAGAGACTTTGCCAGTGAAACATTTTCCATTGTTCCAAAGAAAAATGCTTGAGAGAGACTTAGAAAACCACAGGAGCTGACCAGAAGAATAAGGAGTACCATGTAATTGAACCAGAATCTGGAGTTGGGAGAGGGAGATAAACAGGAAGAAGACAAGTAACACAGAAATTAATAAATAAATGTAAAATTGTAAAGCACCAATTGCATTTGTGAAATACAGCTGTATGAGAATAAGTGGAAAGAGTGGACTTTTGTTGTTTGTCTTTGTTAAATTTGTGAGATATTGAAAATAATTTGCCTCATTTCATGTCATTAATGTTTAGAGGGACCTTGAGGGGAAGAAAGAAGGAAAAAGGTAAATGTAATTTAAACAATTTATTTTCTTAATATTTATATGACACTTTTCTCAATATAATATGCATATTTTAAAGTAATGTATTTTAGTTGTTCTTGTATGTAATAAAAGTAATAAAGTGAATAGATGCCTTATAGATGCCTTTTTTCTTCCTCTTTTCTTTCTTTCTTCTTTTTTGTATTAAGAAATGTCAACATTGCAGTGCAAAAATAGAAGAAAACACAGACAAAAGCATGTTTAAGTTAAAAGGCTATAATCTTGGGTTGATGAGGTGAGGAATAGGGTGTAAAAGTACACAGAGTATAATATATGTACAGCTGATGTGTTTTCTCTTACCTGCATAGGAAATGTCTGGATTAAGATCCTTGATTTAATCTAATAACATACTTTAAGTAGAAATAAGTACATACGAGTAAGTATGACAACACTTAAAATAATGAAAATATTTCCTTTAGCAATAATTGTTTCAGCTTTTCTTTCAGGATGCAACAGACAAGATGCAACAGAGGACTACATTTTCTTTTTTGTCTTAGTTTTCCATCGAGGCAAGCTGATAATAGGGCTATAAAAGACAGAACACTAGTTCCTTTAAGGCTAAAAGTTAATGATTTCTGAAAGTATGTAAATAGTTTTCACATCTGGGGGGAGTAAAGATAAAAAAGAACAGACACTGATTAGTATAAGTAAAAGGGTTCTACTTTATTCCCACGAAAGCTGAATCAGTTGAATACAATTCACACGACACATAACGAGCGAAACGTGAGTAAGTCAAACGCACTAAACTGCGAAAGTGGAAATATCGAATTTGCATAGTTGGCCAGTCTGCAGAATAGCTCCGTAAGGTAAGTGTGCAATAGTTACAAACCTTACAGTTAGGGTGTGGGTTAAGGTAAGTGCATAGATAGGTAATGTATGTAAGATTTAGTGTAGGGTTTTGTTAAGTGTATGTGTGTGGAATATTTAGTTTGTTTGGGTATAGCTCAGTAGGGTAAGTGTGTGGTAGTTACAGACCTTAGGGTTAGGGAGGGGTTACGGATAATGCATAGATAGTTGTGTATGTAGGGTTTAGTGTAGGGTTAGAGGTAGGGTTTTGGTGCTTTACTTTAGTGTTAGAAGTAGGGTTTTGGTTAGTGTGTGTGTATGTGTTGTTTTTTTACTGTGTTTCAGTAGGTAGTATGTTGCGGGTGGTGGGGTTGGCCAACTATGAGAGATCGAGATTTAGAATTTTGCGGTTTAGTGCATTCGATGTATTCACATTATGCTAGTTATAGTTTGCACAAATTGTATTCGAATGATTCAGCTTTTGCGGGAATAAAGTAGACCCAAGTAAAAGCATAGGCAATAACATAAGTCTTAGCATGGATAACCACAATTTCAGGTTAATTAATCCCTATATTAGCAGATGTCTGTTTGGCACATATGTTCCCATTAGGAGGGTTAAACCTCATTATTTGAAGATGTACATTAGTTATATGTGTTTGTATTAAGTTAACAGGTTGTGGAGGTATTCTGGGGGTGTGTTTGATTTTTTTTATTGAAGTTTTTATTAAAACAAAAAGGCTTGTAAAATATAACATAGCTTCCAGTGTTACTGATAGGAGGAAACTCTATAAAGGAGTAAGCCGGCAAACATTAATAGTTGTTTGTATCACAAAAGCTGGAAACAGACATTTAAAAAGCTGCTATATATAATAGGTGGGAATAATGACTTCTTACTATAATGGTGACACTTTCCATATTATCTTGGAATGTGATTGGTCTCACAGGTATAGACAAAAAGAAAAGAATACTTAATTAAATTAAGAAATGCAGAGTACAAAAAGCAATGCTACAGGAGACACGTTTGGAAAGAACTAAGCATGTGAATTTGATAAAGGAAGGATTTCAGGATGGGTATTCTACAGAATATCAGGGACAAAGGAAAAGAAGAGTACTTATATTAATTGCTATAGAAGCTCATATAGTAATGGAAGAGGAAAAAGAAAATAATGGCAGATTTGTAGTAGTATGGGGCTATTGGCAAGAGATGAGGATTATGCTGACATGTATTTATATTCCACCTAAAACTGCTATTTTGGAGCTTCGGAAATTTAGAAGAAATAATCAGCTTTCAGCAGAGAATATTATTTATAGGTGGGGACTGGAATTTATTTGCAACAATGAAAATGTATCTGGGGGGGTCTAGAAGGGAAAATATAACAAAAGAGGGTTGATTTCTGAAGAAATGCATGAAAATATTTGGTAAGAAAGACATGAATCCAGTAGTAGGAGTATGGCAAGAATTTACACATTATTCCCCAAGATGTAATAACCGAGACAGACTTGACATAAATTATATTAGAAAGGAACATGGCCCTTTGAGAACTTTGATACACATCCAATTACTATTAAAGATCAAGCGCCAATAATAACTAAGATAAAACTGCAGGGCAATGAAGTAAAGATGAGACACTGGTGCTTTCCCACCTATTTGTTAAAAAGAGATGTATTTAAAGAACACATAGTGGAAATTATCCAAGAGATAGAAATTACTCTAGAAGTTACAGCTAGTGAGTGGGATATAATGAAAGTGGAATTTAAAAATAGGGTAGAAATAAAAGAAAAACAGACCTGGCTATGAAGTAATAAAAATTATTTAGAGGGGCTGACAAAGTTTAAACTGTTACAAAATAAGGGGAATTTCACAGAACAAGAAGAGGCGCAACTGCAGAATGCTTAAGAGAAAATAAGGGAGTACCTGGATAATGTACATGAGTTTAAAAATATTGCTAAGTAACTGTTTTTGATAATAACTCCAGAACACAACTTTTGGAACAATGACTTAGGCAAAATAAAGTAGAAAGGGTTGTTGCCAAACTTAAGAAGTGTATAAAAAAATAACTAGAGATTCTGTGGAGGTATTAGAGATATTTTGGAATGGAATTTTTATGAAAATTTGTGTAAAGCAGAGAAGTGGTGATATCAAAAATGCACAAATGAAAATATTTATGACAAGCTTAGAGGTAGACAAGGCTCAACAACTAAGAGTTAAGATAGGACGTGATGAGATAAAAATGGTGATGTATAACTAATCTACAGGAAAGTCTCCTGGAATAATAGGTATTTCTGTGTAAGATTGGAAGCTAGGAAGGAAGAAATTGATAAAGATCTTGAAGATTTTAACAGTATTTTAAAAGGAGGAGAGGTACTAACATCCTAGTAAAAATGTGATAGTTGTAATACCTAACTAACATCCTAGAAAAATGGTAAGGATCCATCTCATCCAGCTTCATATAGGCCCATTTCAATTTTAAGCCATGATTATGAAGTGTATATGTTTATAATGGCTAATGGAATGGCAAAGGTGATGTCAAAATTGATAGATATGGACCAATGTGATTTTGTGGAGAGGAGGCAAACATTTGATAACATTACTGGAACAATGGTGATCCAGAGGAAAGCAGAATGTAAGAAAGTATTGCTGTTATTGGTGGGTCTTGATGCATTTGACAGGGTAAGCTGGGATTTTCAGAGTAGGACAATGGGACAATTTGCATATCCTGATACAACAATAAGGTTAATTAGAAGGAAATATGAGGGATCAAGGCAAAAATCAAAGTGGGAGGGTTCCTCTCTAATACATTGTGCCTGAACAGAGGAACCAGAAAGAGGTGCCCTATTTCTCCTTTGTTATTTCTGTTATATTTAGAACCATTGGCAAAGAAAATTGGGGACTCAACAATTCAAGGATATAATTGTTATGGTGTTCAAGAAATGTTGGCTTTATTTGCAGATTATATTGTTTTGTACATGATGGAACCAGAAAAGGATATCTCAGTGTTGTGGAATATTCTGAGACAGGTCCGAGTTTTGTTTTGGATATAAAATTAATGAATATAAAACAAAGGTATAGCTATAAACTTTGCATCCACATATGAATTGGTCCAGCAACACCCATATTTATATGGACATGATAAAATTAAGTATTTAGAAGTATGGATTAAAAAGGATTTGGTTATGGCAGCTAAGGATATGTGGAAAGAGACTAAACAAAAGATAATACAAAAACTGAAAAACTGGAAGCCCTTGTCTATGGATATGTATAGCAAAATACAAGCAGTAAAATGTTTTTAGTCCCTTTAGTTTTATACACAGGTCAGGCATATCTTTATGAACCAGAGGAAATGTTGCAGATAGAAATTAGTAAAGAGTTGAAGGATTTTATTTGAGGGGGATGAGGGCAAGAGTCAAGTGGGATAAGTTGATTCTCTCAATAGGAGGTTTAGGATCTCTCAATAGGAGGTTTAGGATTACCTAATATGAAGGGATATTTTAGAGCTACACAGTTAAGGCTCTTATACATAGTGCAAGCAGAATGCTATAATTTAAAGCAGAAATGGATAATGATGAATTGGGGGAGGGGGAATTCAAGAAATAAGGAAAGAAGGGGATTCTAGTCACAGATCTTTTAGGAGAATAACAACTGTGATACAGAATTTATTTGTGAAGTAGCAGAAAGTATATTAAGAACTAAGCCAACATGGGAATGAAGAAAGGAGATTATGCCAATAGGGATGACTGCAATAGGGGTACAGAGAACAGACAAGAGATGGCTCGAATTTACTGGAGGAAGATAGCAAAGGAGCCAACATAATGGGAACAAATAATTAGAGAAGGAAAGGTAATAGAATGGAAAGATGTAAAGAGGACATTTGGACTGCAGGCTAGTGATTGCCTTCCTTATCAGGATTGATATCAGAGTATAGACAAACAGGAAAAGATAAGGGAATCCTAAATAAAAGACCTGCCCTGGCTGCATTTTTAATTGAATCTAGAACAGAAGCTGCTGTTAAAAAGGATAATTATTAGGGCATATGAAATATTGCATGCTAAATATAGGAATATAGGAATAAATGAGAAGAAAGAAATGACTGGAAAGAAAGATTAGATATGCTATGCATAAAAAAATTGGGAGGACATATGTATGGCTCCCAAATATACAACAAAGTCTAGAAGATTTAGGATTTTTGCCTTGACGTTTTTGCATAGATACTTTTATATCCCAAGCAGATCCAAAGAATTTTTCCTCAGGTAGATGGCAAACGTTGGAGGTATGATAGGGAAGAAAGATGTAACAGGAACATATTTTTTGGGAGTGTAATGAGTTGGGAGGCTTTAAAAATTCCCTACAGAGTACTGCATTAGGAATACTGGGCAAGCAAATGAGTGTAACTAAGAAAATTATGTTTTGAGTTAGAATACAGGATCTGAATTGCCTAGACATAGTAAGGCCTTGTTAAGTTTAATTGTGTTGGCTGCCAGAAAGCAATTACTGAAAAATGGAAATCAAAATCTAAGCCAGCTATACTTGAAATAGTATGGCACACTGTTCTGTTAAATTCATTATAGTATTAAGGCTGCTAGGGAAGATTCTATCTCTTATTCACTTCCCATAATTTCAGACTTTGTTTTTTATTATACCCCTTGCCATTGTACCATTGCATTTTGTATTTTCCTCAGCAAAAATGTTCAGAACACTCAATATTAATTGATTGTAAGGTGTACCTACAAACAGCTTGTCTCCATATAAAAGTAGACAGCAATGAGGTAAAAACAGCTAACAACACTTGCAGATGTATGAAGAAATTTTTGTAAATTTCACTCAGAAGAGAATGTACAACTGCTTTCAGCTGCAGACTACTTGATTCACACTGAGAACATTTGCTAATGAAAAAAGCTAATATCTTTTCAGATGCAAGGAACTTAGCATTTTTTACAACTTTAATCATTTATCTTACTTTTCAACACTAGTTGCTTACAAAAAAAAAACACTTATGTAGCTTAAGCAAAGAATATTCATCTAGACATTGACCCTTGTGATATTTTTTTAATTCGACATATAATCAGTACACTTTTACACCTCACCACAAGTTTAAAGCATAGCAACTTAAACTTGCATCTGTCTAGCCTTTCACCTCTTGTTATACTACAAAGCATATGTCTTACAACTAAAAAAGTGCTTGTTCAGTTTAATATCTTTAGCACATTCAACAGTCACTGAAAAAGATTCTTTCCTCATTTGAAATACCCCTGACCACACATGACTACACACTATATGAAACTGCTTTACTCTATAACATGCAGTTTATATCATGAGATTCTTTCCTCATTTAAAATATCTCTGACCACACATGACTACACACTATATAAAACTTATTTACTCTATAACATGCAGTTTATATCATGAAATAACTTGTCCAAATACTAATAAGAACAAAAAAATTACTTACAGTTTCATTTTTTTCATTTGTGTCCTTCTAGACATTAATGACATAAACTGCAGTATACACTTTACAGTCCACCCACAAGTTTAACAAAGTCAATAAAAGTCCTGTCTTTCTCCACCACTTTGTATTGAAAAGCTATATTTCACAAATGTGACTGATGCTTTACAGTCTCTCATTTATTCACAAATTTCATTGTTGCTTGTCTTCATCCTATTCATCTCCATCTTCCAACACCAGACTCTGGTTCAAGTTTAAGGTATTCATGATTCTTCAAGTAATTTCCTGTGCTTTTTTCTGTCTCTCAAGCATTTTCCTTTGGCACCATAGCTCTCAACCTTCCAAAATGAGGAACACTAGCCCTCATAGTGTGGAACAAATGGGCAAAATGAGGAACACATACTAATGGCTTACTAACAACTTCAACTAGTAAGGCCATATGATGGTTAAAATATACTGGCTTTACTTATAAAGAAGATCTTTTAATGAATTAATATGATTCATTTCCATTTACCATGGATTTCACTTAAAAAAATTCCTAACACTGAATGTGTGACAGAGTCTTTCAATGTGGAACACTTTGGAACTTTGAGGAACATGATCTTTTTAAGACCCCAAATGAGGTACGTTCCTTGTAATGAGGTACACTTGAGAGGTATGTTTGGCACACTGGAAAATGTTTCACTGGCAAAGTATCTCAATGAGCTTAATTGTTAGATAAGTGAAAAGCAGACTCCCCTTCTGTTTGCTGGCTCAGTTTTTGTTGGATAAACTTTTTATTTGCTCCTTAGCATGTTCTGCATCCAAAAATGTCTTTGATCCTCCAGTAAAAAATATTCTGAAGGGAGATGTATAAAGCAGCTTGAATCTCACACCTGCCTATTGACATTCCCTAATTTCTGGGATAACTTTGCTTTTCTTTTGCATAGTGTACATTTTTGAATAATCATTTCCACAACACTCTGGTGTCTCCATTTTTAATACTTCCCTCTTCTGCCACAGTTTTCTCAGGATCAACTCTTTCTGCTGGCATGATTGCATCTTTACTAATACAAGTCTTGACTGCTTTCTCATGGCTGGGTTTGAAGCATACACTCAATGTGTCCTTTCAATTAAAAAAAATCTTACTGTGGAATACCAGTCCAGTTTCATATTTGTGCTTTCATAAAATTAATACAGTCTGTTCTTTTCAGATTATCTGATATAGCAGAAAATCTCATGTGTTCTTTGCATGCTTATTTTCTAACCTTTTACCATGTTTTAAACAGTTTTTCTTGAGAAGCCTCATCTTTGGACAGTTATTTCTTAATTTCAGCTTCTGATTTTTGCAGTTTAATCAGTTCATCTGAATAGATAATTACAGCTTCTATTTTTCCATCCTTTTGTTATTTGAGTTGATATAATCTTTCAATGTTTCATTTAGTTTAATCACCTCTGATCTGATTTATTTTTTCCTTTAAATTACTGGAAGCCATCTCTTGTACCAAAGCTGAAGCTGGAACTGCTTTTTCCTAAATGTCTGCATAGTTCTCCCCAACCAATGTCTCTCTTCACCTTTTATGGCTGATTTTCTTTCAGGTTCTCTATTTTTCTTATTTTTTTCTTTGCTGGGATCTTGGCAGTGTACTTTACTAGCCAGTAACTGAATTTTACCCAAGCTGACAATACCGCTAAGTCTTTTTTTCTCATTTTTTGTTTTCACACTGAGAAAGTTGAAATTAAGCTGTTGATCAGTGTGCAGACACCTTGGAAGTTAACACTGGTGTTTTTTTTTTGGTTAACTAAGTTTGCAGATGATTGCAAGCTGTGAGCAGTAACTGAATCCCTCAAAAGACTCAGCCATGCTCCAGGAGGCCTTGTCCAAAATAAATAACTGGTGCCATAATCATGAACTAAAGCTAAATGCCAAGCATTGCATTATTGTATCCTTTGGAAAACTGACAGGAAACTGCTACATAGACAATGCAACCTTCAGAGTCAATCCAGTAGTTAGAGATTTGGGAACATACACAGACAGTGACTTAGCATACAATATATATTTATTGTTGTGATGAAGTCCTTCTATATTGTTCAACTTAAAATCAAAGGGATAGCATCTCAGTCCTGAGATGTCATTGTCCCACCATACTCAACACTCACTAGGCCTTCATTTTCTATAATGCCCCATTTGGAATGTAGCTGTCCAGATAAATGCAACAACTACATTACTCACTGAGGTTCCTCACAAAGAAAATACAGGGATAAAATGACATCACCTACATGAACTGCCTCAAAGCTCTATCATTATACTCTGTCACGTACAGACAATTAAGAGGTGATCTGTGCCTGGCCTATAAGACATACTCTGATCCAGTCCTGATAGAACTACTGCACATCTGTAAGTTGAGCGGTATCAGAAATACCTGATCCAGAGACCTTAGCCTCTTTTGCAAAATAAATAGAATGGTTTGGACAGACAAGTACATATCTCAGTGGATACAGTTATTCTGGAACAGATTCACCATCCACATAAAGCAAAGCTCATCCCTGTCTCTGTTCAAATGCAACTTAAATCAATGGATGAGAATAAGGAAATTTACCCCAGGACTACTCCATGTGCTGCTATTGGACAGAGGTTGTACCTAAATGCCCTATCCTGCTGCAGGGCCCCCTTTTCAATTCTCAACAGTATGACTGCAGAAGCTTTCATTCATAAATAAGAGCTATAGGAATACAAATCATGGAAAGGATAATTTGAACACCTAATAAGATAACACAGCTAGGCTTAAAATGGCCTTTCAGGACAATTAGCTTCATGTTCACCTATTAATATTTGCCTGTGGCTTAGTCATTATTCATTATCTTATAACCTTTTTAAGGAATATGACAAACTGTAGGTTGTTAGAATGGAAGTTTCTAAAAGAACTGGAAATAGCTAAATAAACTGTAGTAATCAGATAGCCTAACAGGAAGAAAGCAACAATGTTTCACTTAGTGAATAGTATTAAAAGCACATTTCTGAAACTAGGAAGCATTAAGTGCATTCTGTATATTCACAGAGTGATACAACTGTACAATTCCAGGATGATTTTGAAGACATTCCTTACATGTCATGTCATCCCCAAATCATTTAAAACATGATTAACTCTCCTGAAATTCCATAGTTTTATGTAGAGCCCCCATACTAAAAGAATGTGACAAAAACCTGACCATATGTAAAAAGTAGCACCATTACATAAAAAAAAGCATTATGGAGGTGTTCAGAAACCTTCACAATGCTATGGCATGGCACTAAGTATCAAATATGTTATAACATGATGTAGAACAATGCTACTTAAATATATAGTAGGACTGACATAACATTAGCATTCTTAGGGAAAAGCCTGTATAATAAATTAGCATCTGTGTTAATGGCAGCATTCATACTGGTGAACAATGAGCAGTCAAGTGACCAGTGTGACAAGAACAGTAAGGTGACCAAGAGCGATCTCTCCAGATCAATCTCAGTTTTTACATCCTCCTGAGAGGTGGTCATGGAAACCACCAGTGAGTCCTTCAGCAGGGTGACCTTTGTCTCCTTGCCAGTAAGAATTCCTGGTAACTGCTATATTCCCAGCACTAGTGACATCTGCTGGTGCCAGAAACAGGTGTATGCTGTCATTCCACAACCTACATCACAACTGCACCTGTACAAGGATGGGAATAAATAGAAGGTGAATAAATAAAACCAGAGGTAGACCATGGGCAGGGTAAAGCAGGCAGCCATCCTGGGTGCAAGGTGTTAGGGGACATGATCAGCAGTTCTGAAATGCTTGATATTGCAGTACCAGCTTTCAGAAACATGCAATGTCATGCAGCAATGGGTTCTTAACAAAGCTATCACTTGTGAGTCATGGCAGTACAGGCTTCACATATTGTATGTAGGAGCATAGTGTGCTTGGGTCCCTTTAGCCCAGGAATGAGCAGGTATGTTAGCATTACTTGGGCATAATGTTGTTGTTCTTCTTCTTTCGGCTTTTCCCGGTTAGGGGTCACCACAGTGGAACTCCGGTCCGCTAATGATTGGCAGTAGATTTTTACGGTGCCGTGGTGCCAGCTAGAGCATAATAATGCAATAAATTATGTCAGCACTTCAGAAGCAATCACAGTTATTTTATTGTAGTGCATAGAATGCAGTAATTATGTTCTGATATCTGAAAAAATACAAATCAGTTAAGCATTACTATAGCATGAGAC